>NC_052347.1:18231667-18371368 GCF_016432855.1 Salvelinus namaycush | reverse complement strand
AGCGCTGTAGAATGATGGAGAAAAGTAGCTCCACATCAGTCAGAGCGCTGTCTGCTGATAGAATGATGGAGAAAAGTAGTCCACATCAGTCAGAGCTCTGTCTGCTGATAGAATGATGGAGGAAAAAGTAGTTTCCACATCAGTCAGAGCGCTGTCGCTGATAGAATGATGAGAAAAATTAGCTACACATTCAGTCAGAGCGCTGATCTGCTGATAGAATGATGGAGAAAGTAGTACATATCAGTCAGAGCGCTGTCTGCTGATAGAATGAAGGAGAAAGTAGCTCCACATCAGTCAGAGCGCTGTCTGCTGATAGAATGATGGAGAAAAGTATCTACATGGTCAGTCAGAGCGCTGTCTGCTGATAGAATGATGGAGAAAAGTAGCTACACATCCAGTCAGAGCGCTGTCCTGCTGATAGAATGATGGAGAACAGTAGCTACACATCAGTCAGAGCGCTGTCTGCTGATAGAATGATGGAGAAAAGTAGCTACACATCAGTCAGAGCGCTGTCTGCTGATAGAATGATGGAGAAAAGTAGCTCCACATCAGTCAGAGCGCTGTCTGCTGATAGAATGATGGAGAAAAGTAGTCCACATCAGTCAGAGCTCTGTCTGCTGATAGAATGATGGAGAAAAGTAGTTTCACATCAGTCAGAGCTCTGTCTGCTGATAGAATGATGGAGAAAAGTAGCTTCACATCAGTCAGAGCGCTGTCTGCTGATAGAATGAAGGAGAAAAGTAGCTCCACAACAGTCAGAGCGCTGTCTGCTGATAGAATGATGGAGAAAAGTAGCTACATGTCAGTCAGAGCGCTGTCTGCTGATAGAATGATGGAGAACAGTAGCTACACATCAGTCAGAACGCTGTCTGCTGATAGAATGATGGAGAAAAGTAGCTACACATCAGTCAGAGCGCTGTCTGCTGATAGAATGATGGAGAAAAGTAGCTACACATCAGTCAGAGCGCTGTCTGCTGATAGAATGATGGAGAACAGTAGCTACACATCAGTCAGAGCGCTGTCTGCTGATAGAATGATGGAGAACAGTAGCTCCACATCAGTCAGAGCGCTGTCTGCTGATAGAATGATGGAGAAAAGTAGTTACACATCAGTCAGAGCGCTGTCTGCTGATAGAATGATGGAGAAAAGTAGCTACACATCAGTCAGAGCGCTGTCTGCTGATAGAATGATGGTGAAAAGTAGTTTCACATCAGTCAGAGCTCTGTCCGCTGATAGAATGATGGAGAAAAGTAGCTACACATCAGTCAGAGCGCTGTCTGCTGATAGAATGATGGAGAAAAGTAGTTTCACATCAGTCAGAGCTCTGTCCGCTGATAGAATGATGGAGAAAAGTAGCTACACATCAGTCAGAGCGCTGTCTGCTGATAGAATGATGGAGAAAAGTAGCTCCACATCAGTCAGAGCGCTGTCCGCTGATAGAATGATGGAGAAAAGTAGCTACACATCAGTCAGAGCGCTGTCCGCTGATAGAATGATGGAGAAAAGTAGCTACACATCAGTCAGAGCGCTGTCTGCTGATAGAATGATGGAGAAAGTAGCTACACATCAGTCAGAGCGCTGTCTGCTGATAGAATGATGGAGAAAAGTAGCTACACGTCAGTCAGAGCGCTGTCTGCTGATAGAATGATGGAGAACAGTAGCTACACATCAGTCAGAGCGCTGTCTGCTGATAGAATGATGGAGAAAAGTAGTTTCACATCAGTCAGAGCTCTGTCTGCTGATAGAATGATGGAGAAAAGTAGCTACACATCAGTCAGAGCGCTGTCTGCTGATAGAATGATGGAGAAAAGTAGTTTCACATCAGTCAGAGTTCTGTCTGCTGATAGAATGATGGAGAACAGTAGCTCCACATCAGTCAGAGCGCTATCTGCTGATAGAATGATGGAGAAAAGTAGCTTCACATCAGTCAGAGCGCTGTCTGCTGATAGAATGATGGTGAAAGTAGCTTCACATCAGTCAGAGCGCTGTCTGCTGATAGAATGATGGAGAAAAGTAGCTCCACATCAGTCAGAGCTCTGTCTGCTGATAGAATGATGGAGAAAAGTAGTTTCACATCAGTCAGAGCGCTGTCTGCTGATAGAATGATGGAGAAAAGTAGCTACACATCAGTCAGAGCGCTGTCTGCTGATAGAATGATGGAGAAAAGTAGCTCCACATCAGTCAGAGCTCTGTCTGCTGATAGAATGATGGAGAAAAGTAGCTCCACATCAGTCAGAGCGCTGTCTGCTGATAGAATGATGGAGAAAAGTAGCTCCACATCAGTCAGAGCGCTGTCTGCTGATAGAATGATGGAGAAAAGTAGCTCCACATCAGTCAGAGCGCTGTCTGCTGATAGAATGATGGAGAAAAGTAGCTACACATCAGTCAGAGTGCTGTCTGCTGATAGAATGATGGAGAAAAGTAGTTTCACATCAGTCAGAGCTCTGTCTGCTGATAGAATGATGGAGAAAAGTAGCTTCACATCAGTCAGAGCGCTGTCTGCTGATAGAATGAAGGAGAAAAGTAGCTCCACAACAGTCAGAGCGCTGTCTGCTGATAGAATGATGGAGAAAAGTAGCTACATGTCAGTCAGAGCGCTGTCTGCTGATAGAATGATGGAGAACAGTAGCTACACATCAGTCAGAACGCTGTCTGCTGATAGAATGATGGAGAAAAGTAGCTACACATCAGTCAGAGCGCTGTCTGCTGATAGAATGATGGAGAAAAGTAGCTACACATCAGTCAGAGCGCTGTCTGCTGATAGAATGATGGAGAACAGTAGCTACACATCAGTCAGAGCGCTGTCTGCTGATAGAATGATGGAGAACAGTAGCTCCACATCAGTCAGAGCGCTGTCTGCTGATAGAATGATGGAGAAAAGTAGCTACACATCAGTCAGAGCGCTGTCTGCTGATAGAATGATGGAGAAAAGTAGCTACACATCAGTCAGAGCGCTGTCTGCTGATAGAATGATGGTGAAAAGTAGTTTCACATCAGTCAGAGCTCTGTCCGCTGATAGAATGATGGAGAAAAGTAGCTACACATCAGTCAGAGCGCTGTCTGCTGATAGAATGATGGAGAACAGTAGCTACACATCAGTCAGAGCGCTGTCTGCTGATAGAATGATGGAGAAAAGTAGTTTCACATCAGTCAGAGCTCTGTCCGCTGATAGAATGATGGAGAAAAGTAGCTACACATCAGTCAGAGCGCTGTCTGCTGATAGAATGATGGAGAAAAGTAGCTCCACATCAGTCAGAGCGCTGTCTGCTGATAGAATGATGGAGAAAGTAGCTACACATCAGTCAGAGCGCTGTCTGCTGATAGAATGATGGAGAAAAGTAGCTACACGTCAGTCAGAGCGCTGTCTGCTGATAGAATGATGGAGAACAGTAGCTACACATCAGTCAGAGCGCTGTCTGCTGATAGAATGATGGAGAAAAGTAGTTTCACATCAGTCAGAGCTCTGTCTGCTGATAGAATGATGGAGAAAAGTAGCTACACATCAGTCAGAGCGCTGTCTGCTGATAGAATGATGGAGAAAAGTAGTTTCACATCAGTCAGAGTTCTGTCTGCTGATAGAATGATGGAGAACAGTAGCTCCACATCAGTCAGAGCGCTATCTGCTGATAGAATGATGGAGAAAAGTAGCTTCACATCAGTCAGAGCGCTGTCTGCTGATAGAATGATGGTGAAAGTAGCTTCACATCAGTCAGAGCGCTGTCTGCTGATAGAATGATGGAGAACAGTAGCTACACATCAGTCAGAGCGCTGTCTGCTGATAGAATGATGGAGAAAAGTAGCTCCACATCAGTCAGAGCGCTGTCTGCTGATAGAATGATGGAGAACAGTAGCTACACATCAGTCAGAGCGCTGTCTGCTGATAGAATGATGGAGAAAAGTAGCTCCACATCAGTCAGAGCGCTATCTGCTGATAGAATGATGGAGAAAAGTAGCTTCACATCAGTCAGAGCGCTGTCTGCTGATAGAATGATGGTGAAAGTAGCTTCACATCAGTCAGAGCGCTGTCTGCTGATAGAATGATGGAGAACAGTAGCTACACATCAGTCAGAGCGCTGTCTGCTGATAGAATGATGGAGAAAAGTAGCTACACGTCAGTCAGAGCGCTGTCTGCTGATAGAATGATGGAGAACAGTAGCTACACATCAGTCAGAGCGCTGTCTGCTGATAGAATGATGGAGAAAAGTAGTTTCACATCAGTCAGAGCTCTGTCTGCTGATAGAATGATGGAGAAAAGTAGCTACACATCAGTCAGAGCGCTGTCTGCTGATAGAATGATGGAGAAAAGTAGTTTCACATCAGTCAGAGTTCTGTCTGCTGATAGAATGATGGAGAACAGTAGCTCCACATCAGTCAGAGCGCTGTCTGCTGATAGAATGATGGAGAAAAGTAGCTACACATCAGTCAGAGCGCTGTCTGCTGATAGAATGATGGAGAAAAGTAGCTCCACATCAGTCAGAGCGCTGTCTGCTGATAGAATGATGGAGAAAAGTAGCTCCACATCAGTCAGAGCTCTGTCTGCTGATAGAATGATGGAGAAAAGTAGTTTCACATCAGTCAGAGCGCTGTCTGCTGATAGAATGATGGAGAAAAGTAGCTACACATCAGTCAGAGCGCTGTCCGCTGATAGAATGATGGAGAAAAGTAGCTCCACATCAGTCAGAGCGCTGTCCGCTGATAGAATGATGGAGAAAAGTAGCTACACATCAGTCAGAGCGCTGTCTGCTGATAGAATGATGGAGAAAAGTAGCTACACATCAGTCAGAGCGCTGTCTGCTGATAGAATGATGGAGAACAGTAGCTACACATCAGTCAGAGCGCTGTCTGCTGATAGAATGATGGAGAAAAGTATCTACACATCAGTCAGAGCGCTGTCTGCTGATAGAATGATGGAGAAAAGTAGCTACACATCAGTCAGAGCGCTGTCTGCTGATAGAATGATGGAGAAAAGTAGCTACACATCAGTCAGAGCGCTGTCCGCTGATAGAATGATGGAGAAAAGTAGTTTCACATCAGTCAGAGCGCTGTCTGCTGATAGAATGATGGAGAAAAGTAGCTACACATCAGTCAGAGCGCTGTCTGCTGATAGAATGATGGAGAACAGTAGCTACACATCAGTCAGAGCGCTGTCTGCTGATAGAATGATGGAGAAAAGTAGCTACACATCAGTCAGAGCGCTGTCTGCTGATAGAATGATGGAGAAAAGTAGCTACACATCAGTCAGAGCGCTGTCCGCTGATAGAATGATGGAGAAAAGTAGCTCCACATCAGTCAGAGCGCTGTCTGCTGATAGAATGATGGAGAAAAGTAGCTACACATCAGTCAGAGCGCTGTCCGCTGATAGAATGATGGAGAAAAGTAGCTCCACATCAGTCAGAGCGCTGTCCGCTGATAGAATGATGGAGAAAAGTAGCTACACATCAGTCAGAGCGCTGTCTGCTGATAGAATGATGGAGAAAAGTAGCTACACATCAGTCAGAGCGCTGTCTGCTGATAGAATGATGGAGAACAGTAGCTACACATCAGTCAGAGCGCTGTCTGCTGATAGAATGATGGAGAAAAGTATCTACACATCAGTCAGAGCGCTGTCTGCTGATAGAATGATGGAGAAAAGTAGCTACACATCAGTCAGAGCGCTGTCTGCTGATAGAATGATGGAGAAAAGTAGCTACACATCAGTCAGAGCGCTGTCCGCTGATAGAATGATGGAGAAAAGTAGTTTCACATCAGTCAGAGCGCTGTCTGCTGATAGAATGATGGAGAAAAGTAGCTACACATCAGTCAGAGCGCTGTCTGCTGATAGAATGATGGAGAACAGTAGCTACACATCAGTCAGAGCGCTGTCTGCTGATAGAATGATGGAGAAAAGTAGCTACACATCAGTCAGAGCGCTGTCTGCTGATAGAATGATGGAGAAAAGTAGCTACACATCAGTCAGAGCGCTGTCCGCTGATAGAATGATGGAGAAAAGTAGTTTCACATCAGTCAGAGCTCTGTCTGCTGATAGAATGAAGGAGAAAAGTAGCTCCACATCAGTCAGAGCGCTGTCTGCTGATAGAATGATGGAGAAAAGTAGCTACATGTCAGTCAGAGCGCTGTCTGCTGATAGAATGATGGAGAACAGTAGCTACACATCAGTCAGAGCGCTGTCTGCTGATAGAATGATGGAGAACAGTAGCTACACATCAGTCAGAGCGCTGTCTGCTGATAGAATGATGGAGAAAAGTAGCTACACATCAGTCAGAGCGCTGTCTGCTGATAGAATGATGGAGAAAAGTAGCTCCACATCAGTCAGAGCGCTGTCTGCTGATAGAATGATGGAGAAAAGTAGCTCCACATCAGTCAGAGCTCTGTCTGCTGATAGAATGAAGGAGAAAAGTAGCTCCACATCAGTCAGAGCGCTGTCTGCTGATAGAATGATGGAGAAAAGTAGCTACATGTCAGTCAGAGCGCTGTCTGCTGATAGAATGATGGAGAAAAGTAGCTACACATCAGTCAGAGCGCTGTCTGCTGATAGAATGCCCATTTGTGAATTCTCATCTGTGTTTAGAAGTGCAACTGAAGCACAAGATTAGTCTGATGCCGAGCAGAAATTACAATAAGAAGCTTTTTAGATCTGCGTTTACAAAACACAGCAAGATATTTATTTTTCATTTTATCTTTTTTTCCTGTGTGGAAAATGCAGAATTCTGTGTTAACACGATCCTTAAGTTTAACTTGCTATCTAATTAGGTGGCTGAATTAATAAGGTGACGGGGCATCATATTCTGTTAGCTTTCTTCTGTGTTTGAGAAGTCAAAACCCTTTGGATGTTATTTGTACAGCTGCCACTGCTATGTTGATTTACTTGTGTTTTTTCTCCTGTCCGTTCTCTGCACGCCTTCTCCTCCCCTCTTCTCCTCCCCTCTTCTCCTGACTCCACACAGACACAGCATGTAGACATGCTGCTGGAGAGCCAGTATTGTTCTTCTTTCAGACAACCGTGTGTCAAAACTTTTTTCATTTGCACAATGTCTCTCGTTCACCTAAACCGGCAATACCACATCAGTCAGAGCGCTGTCTGCTGATAGAATGATGGAGAAAAGTAGCTACACATCAGTCAGAGCGCTGTCCGCTGATAGAATGATGGAGAAAAGTAGTTTCACATCAGTCAGAGCTCTGTCTGCTGATAGAATGAAGGAGAAAAGTAGCTCCACATCAGTCAGAGCGCTGTCTGCTGATAGAATGATGGAGAAAAGTAGCTACATGTCAGTCAGAGCGCTGTCTGCTGATAGAATGATGGAGAAAAGTAGCTACACATCAGTCAGAGCGCTGTCTGCTGATAGAATGATGGAGAACAGTAGCTACACATCAGTCAGAGCGCTGTCTGCTGATAGAATGATGGAGAACAGTAGCTACACATCAGTCAGAGCGCTGTCTGCTGATAGAATGATGGAGAAAAGTAGCTACACATCAGTCAGAGCGCTGTCTGCTGATAGAATGATGGAGAAAAGTAGCTCCACATCAGTCAGAGCTCTGTCTGCTGATAGAATGATGGAGAAAAGTAGTTTCACATCAGTCAGAGCTCTGTCTGCTGATAGAATGATGGAGAAAAGTAGCTTCACATCAGTCAGAGCGCTGTCTGCTGATAGAATGAAGGAGAAAAGTAGCTCCACAACAGTCAGAGCGCTGTCTGCTGATAGAATGATGGAGAAAAGTAGCTACATGTCAGTCAGAGCGCTGTCTGCTGATAGAATGATGGAGAACAGTAGCTACACATCAGTCAGAGCGCTGTCTGCTGATAGAATGATGGAGAAAAGTAGTTACACATCAGTCAGAGCGCTGTCTGCTGATAGAATGATGGAGAAGAGTAGCTACACATCAGTCAGAGCGCTGTCTGCTGATAGAATGATGGTGAAAAGTAGTTTCACATCAGTCAGAGCTCTGTCCGCTGATAGAATGATGGAGAAAAGTAGCTACACATCAGTCAGAGCGCTGTCTGCTGATAGAATGATGGAGAACAGTAGCTACACATCAGTCAGAGCGCTGTCTGCTGATAGAATGATGGAGAAAAGTAGTTTCACATCAGTCAGAGCTCTGTCCGCTGATAGAATGATGGAGAAAAGTAGCTACACATCAGTCAGAGCGCTGTCTGCTGATAGAATGATGGAGAAAAGTAGCTCCACATCAGTCAGAGCGCTGTCCGCTGATAGAATGATGGAGAAAAGTAGCTACACATCAGTCAGAGCGCTGTCCGCTGATAGAATGATGGAGAAAAGTAGCTACACATCAGTCAGAGCGCTGTCTGCTGATAGAATGATGGAGAAAAGTAGCTACACATCAGTCAGAGCGCTGTCTGCTGATAGAATGATGGTGAAAAGTAGTTTCACATCAGTCAGAGCTCTGTCCGCTGATAGAATGATGGAGAAAAGTAGCTACACATCAGTCAGAGCGCTGTCTGCTGATAGAATGATGGAGAACAGTAGCTACACATCAGTCAGAGCGCTGTCTGCTGATAGAATGATGGAGAAAAGTAGTTTCACATCAGTCAGAGCTCTGTCCGCTGATAGAATGATGGAGAAAAGTAGCTACACATCAGTCAGAGCGCTGTCTGCTGATAGAATGATGGAGAAAAGTAGCTCCACATCAGTCAGAGCGCTGTCCGCTGATAGAATGATGGAGAAAAGTAGCTACACATCAGTCAGAGCGCTGTCCGCTGATAGAATGATGGAGAAAAGTAGCTACACATCAGTCAGAGCGCTGTCTGCTGATAGAATGATGGAGAAAGTAGCTACACATCAGTCAGAGCGCTGTCTGCTGATAGAATGATGGAGAAAAGTAGCTCCACATCAGTCAGAGCGCTATCTGCTGATAGAATGATGGAGAAAAGTAGCTTCACATCAGTCAGAGCGCTGTCTGCTGATAGAATGATGGTGAAAGTAGCTTCACATCAGTCAGAGCGCTGTCTGCTGATAGAATGATGGAGAAAAGTAGCTACACATCAGTCAGAGCGCTGTCTGCTGATAGAATGATGGAGAAAAGTAGCTACACATCAGTCAGAGCGCTGTCTGCTGATAGAATGATGGAGAACAGTAGCTCCACATCAGTCAGAGCGCTGTCTGCTGATAGAATGATGGAGAACAGTAGCTTCACATCAGTCAGAGCGCTGTCTGCTGATAGAATGATGGAGAAAAGTAGCTCCACATCAGTCAGAGCGCTGTCTGCTGATAGAATGATGGAGAACAGTAGCTACACATCAGTCAGAGCGCTGTCTGCTGATAGAATGATGGAGAAAAGTAGCTCCACATCAGTCAGAGCGCTATCTGCTGATAGAATGATGGAGAAAAGTAGCTTCACATCAGTCAGAGCGCTGTCTGCTGATAGAATGATGGTGAAAGTAGCTTCACATCAGTCAGAGCGCTGTCTGCTGATAGAATGATGGAGAACAGTAGCTACACATCAGTCAGAGCGCTGTCTGCTGATAGAATGATGGAGAACAGTAGCTACACATCAGTCAGAGCGCTGTCTGCTGATAGAATGATGGAGAAAAGTAGCTACACATCAGTCAGAGCGCTGTCTGCTGATAGAATGATGGAGAAAAGTAGCTCCACATCAGTCAGAGCGCTGTCTGCTGATAGAATGATGGAGAAAAGTAGCTCCACATCAGTCAGAGCTCTGTCTGCTGATAGAATGATGGAGAAAAGTAGTTTCACATCAGTCAGAGCGCTGTCTGCTGATAGAATGATGGAGAAAAGTAGCTACACATCAGTCAGAGCGCTGTCTGCTGATAGAATGATGGAGAAAAGTAGCTCCACATCAGTCAGAGCTCTGTCTGCTGATAGAATGATGGAGAAAAGTAGCTCCACATCAGTCAGAGCGCTGTCTGCTGATAGAATGATGGAGAAAAGTAGCTCCACATCAGTCAGAGCGCTGTCTGCTGATAGAATGATGGAGAAAAGTAGCTCCACATCAGTCAGAGCGCTGTCTGCTGATAGAATGATGGAGAAAAGTAGCTACACATCAGTCAGAGTGCTGTCTGCTGATAGAATGATGGAGAAAAGTAGTTTCACATCAGTCAGAGCTCTGTCTGCTGATAGAATGATGGAGAAAAGTAGCTACATGTCAGTCAGAGCGCTGTCTGCTGATAGAATGATGGAGAACAGTAGCTACACATCAGTCAGAACGCTGTCTGCTGATAGAATGATGGAGAAAAGTAGCTACACATCAGTCAGAGCGCTGTCTGCTGATAGAATGATGGAGAAAAGTAGCTACACATCAGTCAGAGCGCTGTCTGCTGATAGAATGATGGAGAACAGTAGCTACACATCAGTCAGAGCGCTGTCTGCTGATAGAATGATGGAGAACAGTAGCTCCACATCAGTCAGAGCGCTGTCTGCTGATAGAATGATGGAGAAAAGTAGCTACACATCAGTCAGAGCGCTGTCTGCTGATAGAATGATGGTGAAAAGTAGTTTCACATCAGTCAGAGCTCTGTCCGCTGATAGAATGATGGAGAAAAGTAGCTACACATCAGTCAGAGCGCTGTCTGCTGATAGAATGATGGAGAACAGTAGCTACACATCAGTCAGAGCGCTGTCTGCTGATAGAATGATGGAGAAAAGTAGTTTCACATCAGTCAGAGCTCTGTCCGCTGATAGAATGATGGAGAAAAGTAGCTACACATCAGTCAGAGCGCTGTCTGCTGATAGAATGATGGAGAAAAGTAGCTCCACATCAGTCAGAGCGCTGTCCGCTGATAGAATGATGGAGAAAAGTAGCTACACATCAGTCAGAGCGCTGTCCGCTGATAGAATGATGGAGAAAAGTAGCTACACATCAGTCAGAGCGCTGTCTGCTGATAGAATGATGGAGAAAGTAGCTACACATCAGTCAGAGCGCTGTCTGCTGATAGAATGATGGAGAAAAGTAGCTACACGTCAGTCAGAGCGCTGTCTGCTGATAGAATGATGGAGAACAGTAGCTACACATCAGTCAGAGCGCTGTCTGCTGATAGAATGATGGAGAAAAGTAGTTTCACATCAGTCAGAGCTCTGTCTGCTGATAGAATGATGGAGAAAAGTAGCTACACATCAGTCAGAGCGCTGTCTGCTGATAGAATGATGGAGAAAAGTAGTTTCACATCAGTCAGAGTTCTGTCTGCTGATAGAATGATGGAGAACAGTAGCTCCACATCAGTCAGAGCGCTATCTGCTGATAGAATGATGGAGAAAAGTAGCTTCACATCAGTCAGAGCGCTGTCTGCTGATAGAATGATGGTGAAAGTAGCTTCACATCAGTCAGAGCGCTGTCTGCTGATAGAATGATGGAGAACAGTAGCTACACATCAGTCAGAGCGCTGTCTGCTGATAGAATGATGGAGAAAAGTAGCTCCACATCAGTCAGAGCGCTGTCTGCTGATAGAATGATGGAGAACAGTAGCTACACATCAGTCAGAGCGCTGTCTGCTGATAGAATGATGGAGAAAAGTAGCTCCACATCAGTCAGAGCGCTATCTGCTGATAGAATGATGGAGAAAAGTAGCTTCACATCAGTCAGAGCGCTGTCTGCTGATAGAATGATGGTGAAAGTAGCTTCACATCAGTCAGAGCGCTGTCTGCTGATAGAATGATGGAGAACAGTAGCTACACATCAGTCAGAGCGCTGTCTGCTGATAGAATGATGGAGAAAAGTAGCTACACGTCAGTCAGAGCGCTGTCTGCTGATAGAATGATGGAGAACAGTAGCTACACATCAGTCAGAGCGCTGTCTGCTGATAGAATGATGGAGAAAAGTAGTTTCACATCAGTCAGAGCTCTGTCTGCTGATAGAATGATGGAGAAAAGTAGCTACACATCAGTCAGAGCGCTGTCTGCTGATAGAATGATGGAGAAAAGTAGTTTCACATCAGTCAGAGTTCTGTCTGCTGATAGAATGATGGAGAACAGTAGCTCCACATCAGTCAGAGCGCTGTCTGCTGATAGAATGATGGAGAAAAGTAGCTACACATCAGTCAGAGCGCTGTCTGCTGATAGAATGATGGAGAAAAGTAGCTCCACATCAGTCAGAGCGCTGTCTGCTGATAGAATGATGGAGAAAAGTAGCTCCACATCAGTCAGAGCTCTGTCTGCTGATAGAATGATGGAGAAAAGTAGTTTCACATCAGTCAGAGCGCTGTCTGCTGATAGAATGATGGAGAAAAGTAGCTACACATCAGTCAGAGCGCTGTCCGCTGATAGAATGATGGAGAAAAGTAGCTCCACATCAGTCAGAGCGCTGTCCGCTGATAGAATGATGGAGAAAAGTAGCTACACATCAGTCAGAGCGCTGTCTGCTGATAGAATGATGGAGAAAAGTAGCTACACATCAGTCAGAGCGCTGTCTGCTGATAGAATGATGGAGAACAGTAGCTACACATCAGTCAGAGCGCTGTCTGCTGATAGAATGATGGAGAAAAGTAGCTACACATCAGTCAGAGCGCTGTCTGCTGATAGAATGATGGAGAAAAGTAGCTACACATCAGTCAGAGCGCTGTCTGCTGATAGAATGATGGAGAAAAGTAGCTACACATCAGTCAGAGCGCTGTCCGCTGATAGAATGATGGAGAAAAGTAGTTTCACATCAGTCAGAGCTCTGTCCGCTGATAGAATGAAGGAGAAAAGTAGCTCCACATCAGTCAGAGCGCTGTCTGCTGATAGAATGATGGAGAAAAGTAGCTACACATCAGTCAGAGCGCTGTCTGCTGATAGAATGATGGAGAAAAGTAGCTACACATCAGTCAGAGCGCTGTCTGCTGATAGAATGATGGAGAACAGTAGCTACACATCAGTCAGAGCGCTGTCTGCTGATAGAATGATGGAGAAAAGTAGCTACACATCAGTCAGAGCGCTGTCTGCTGATAGAATGATGGAGAAAAGTAGCTACACATCAGTCAGAGCGCTGTCCGCTGATAGAATGATGGAGAAAAGTAGTTTCACATCAGTCAGAGCTCTGTCTGCTGATAGAATGAAGGAGAAAAGTAGCTCCACATCAGTCAGAGCGCTGTCTGCTGATAGAATGATGGAGAAAAGTAGCTACATACTTCTTTCACCCCTTCTTTCATTTTATCTTTTTTTCCTGTGTGGAAAATGCAGAATTCTGTGTTAACACGATCCTTAAGTTTAACTTGCTATCTAATTAGGTGGCTGAATTAATAAGGTGACGGGGCATCATATTCTGTTAGCTTTCTTCTGTGTTTGAGAAGTCAAAACCCTTTGGATGTTATTTGTACAGCTGCCACTGCTATGTTGATTTACTTGTGTTTTTTCTCCTGTCCGTTCTCTGCACGCCTTCTCCTCCCCTCTTCTCCTCCCCTCTTCTCCTGACTCCACACAGACACAGCATGTAGACATGCTGCTGGAGAGCCAGTATTGTTCTTCTTTCAGACAACCGTGCGTCAAAACTTTTTTCATTTGCACAATGTCTCTCGTTCACCTAAACCGGCAATACCGTAAATCCCGGGGTGAAAGAAGTATAGTAAGACAAGATGAGAATCTGGATACCGCCCAGCCCTGACACACCTTTTCTATTCATATACAGTCCATACTGTCTGTACACACCATTTTATATATATAAATCCCGGGGTGAAAGAAGTATAGTAAGACAAGATGAGAATCTGGATACCGCCCAGCCCTGACACACCTTTTCTATTCATATACAGTCCATACTGTCTGTACACACCATTTTATATATATATACAGTTGAAGTCGGAAGTTTAGATACACCTTAGCCAAATACATTTAAACTCAGTTTTTCACAATTCCTGACATTTAATCCTAGTGAAAATTCACTGTCTCAGGTCAGTTAGGATCACCACTTTATTTTAAGAATGTGAAATGTCAGAATAATAGTAGCGAAAATGATTTATTTCAGCTTTTATTTCTTTCATCACATTCCCAGTGGGTCAGAAGTTTACATACACTCAATTAGTATTTGGTAGCATTGCCATTAAATGGTTTAACTCAATCAAACATTTCGGGTAGCCTTCCACAAGCTTCCCACAATAAGTTGGGTGAATTTTGGCTCCTTCCTCCTGACATAGCTAGTGTAACTGAGTCAGGTTTGTAGGCCTAATTGCTCACACACACTTTTTCAGTCAGATTGATGTTTAGTTGGTGGGGCTAGAGGGAAGTCAGATTGATGTTTAGTTGGTGGGGCTAGAGGGAAGTCTGATTCATGTTTAGAGGGTAGAGGGAAGTCAGATTGGTCAGATTCATGTTTAGTTGGTGAGGCTAGAGGGAAGTCTGATTCATGTTTAGAGGGTAGAGGGAAGTCAGATTGGTCAGATTCATGTTTAGTTGGTGGGGCTAGAGGGAAGTCTGATTCATGTTTAGTTGGTGAGGCTAGAGGGAAGTCTGATTCATGTTTAGAGGGTAGAGGGAAGTCAGATTGGTCAGATTCATGTTTAGTTGGTGAGGCTAGAGGGAAGTCTGATTCATGTTTAGAGGGTAGAGGGAAGTCAGATTGGTCTGATTCATGTTTAGTTGGTGAGGCTAGAGGGAAGTCTGATTCATGTTTAGAGGGTAGAGGGAAGTCAGATTGGTCTGATTCATGTTTAGTTGGTGAGGCTAGAGGGAAGTATGTGAGCAGTGTGACACTCGGTTTCATCTAGTGCTGTTGTACTCAAGGCCACGCAATCTCTCTCTTTATCCACACACACACACACACACACACACACACACACACACACACACACACACACACACACACACACACACACATCCCTGGATCTTTCGTTGTTAACTGCAGTATCCTGCTGTGTTTGACAGTCGGGGCATAGAGAGAGGGGATGAGTAGCAGTCTTTATTCCTCTACAGCCCTGTATTATCCCATCTCTCTTCTCCTCTAATACCTATTCCAATGGCAGTGCTGTCATTATGAGGGAGGGAAGTAGTATAGAAGACAGCTGTTATATTCTGTGGTTTCCTGGGTTGTTTCTGCTTCAGTCTCTGGGGTACAATAGGAGGCATGACAAGGACCTTGTGGTTCTGGTGCTCCCTGCTACTGGGGATCACAAGACATCATCTGTTAACACTAGAACCCGCTAGAGAGTCCCATTTTGCATCTTCTTTTTGTTATTTAACCTTTATTTAACTAGGCAAGTCAGTTAAGAACTAGTTCTTATTTACCCTATCCAAACCCAGCCAACGCTGGGCCAATTGTGTGCCGCCCTATGGGACTCACAATCACGGCCAGTTGTGATACAGCCTGGAATCGAACCAGGGTCTGTAGTGCCGCCTCTAGCACTGAGATGCAGTGCTTTAGACCGCTGCGCCACTCGGGAGCCCCAGATGCATATCAACCCGCTAGGTGCATATAACAGACGCCCATCACTTGATAAACAGTGCATCAACTATTAGAAAGGATTCAGTGCATGAAGAAATATTTGTGGACGTATATCAATAAAAAACAAAAACAACAATAGTTATTTGTTTTAATAGAGTCAAGGATGTGTTTTGTATAATTCTACAAAGTCCTAGAAGAAATGTAGGCCTATAGCCGATGTTAGTTTCCCTTCCAATAAAACCATTACATGTAATCCATTTGGTCAGTTGATTTGTAAATTGGGTAGTAATAGAGTTATAGTGCTGAATAAAGACCAGTTACAGCTTCTTCTGACAAAGTAGAAACTAAAAGATCAGCATAATATAAGGTGTGCATGTTAAATGATTTGCTGTATTCCTCAACAAAAGCACCAGTGCAGAAACAACTGTAATGAATTGCATAAATAAATAGCATATTTTAATTATAAGTTTATAATGTTGCTAGATTTTGCTTAGTAGCCAGAGCAATGCTGCTGTGTGTGTGGTCATGTGCTGAATGCAGGGACAGCACGGATATTCTTGGAAAAAGTGACGTTTGCAAATAGAGCTGCACCTCTTGAATTATGAGAGTTATTGTAGAAATATCAGAATATGCTCTTTATGATACTATATCAAAATCTAAATGATTTACCTGCATGTGACTGAAGAAGGATTTATGATATTTTCCCTGCATCAGGTACAATTTGACAACTGATAGGCCTAATATTGTCACTAATCAGATTATTGTCAATTTAATCTTGTCTATAGGCTAACTCTTATTATGTGTGAAATGAGTTTTGGTGTAGTTTAGGGGTAGTTTGCTGTGCAGGCTGACTGGCATTGTTTGTTTCCCGCTCATCAAGTTGGATAGAGTCAAGGATATGTTTTGCATTATTCTAACTGCCTTCTGCAACACATAGCATGTTTTCATTTCCCTAACAATACATTAGATTAGTAATAGAGTTATAGTAAATAAAACAGTCCCATAACAGCATCTTTTACAAAGTAAAACGTAAAAGAGAATGGTATCAACCAGCAAGGTGTTTGCTTCTGATGAAAAGGCATAACATCAACTGATCATTACACTATTCTTTCTAAATGACATCAACCTCTTCACCCTCCTTATCATTCAGTTAGACCTCATTTAAATTACATCCACCTCTTCACCCTCCTTATCATTCAGTTAGACCTCATTTAAATTACATCCACCTCTTCACCCTCCTTATCATTCAGTTAGACCTCATTTAAATTACATCCACCTCTTCACCCTCCTTATCATTCAGTTAGACCTCATTTAAATTACATCCACCTCTTCACCCTCCTTATCATTCAGTTAGACCTCATTTAAATTACATCCACCTCTTCACCCTCCTTATCATTCAGTTAGACCTCATTTAAATTACATCCACCTCTTCACCCTCCTTATCATTCAGTTAGACCTCATTTAAATTAAATCAACCTCTTCACCCTCCTTATCATTCAGTTAGACCTCATTTAAATTACATCCATCTCTTCACCCTCCTTATCATTCAGTTAGACCTCATTTAAATTAAATCAACCTCTTCACCCTCCTTATCATTCAGTTAGACCTCATTTAAATTACATCAACCTCTTCACCCTCCTTATCATTCAGTTAGACCTCATTTAAATTACATCAACCTCTTCACCCTCCTTATCATTCAGTTAGACCTCATTTAAATTAAATCAACCTCTTCACCCTCCTTATCATTCAGTTAGACCTCATTTAAATTACATCAACCTCTTCACCCTCCTTATCATTCAGTTAGACCTCATTTAAATTACATCAACCTCAACACCCTCCTTATCATTCAGTTAGACCTCATTTAAATTACATCAACCTCTTCACCCTCCTTATCATTCAGTTAGACCTCATTTAAATTACATCAACCTCTTCACCCTCCTTATCATTCAGTTAGACCTCATTTAAATTACATCAACCTCTTCACCCTCCTTATCATTCAGTTAGACCTCATTTAAATTAAATCAACCTCTTCACCCTCCTTATCATTCAGTTAGACCTCATTTAAATTAAATCAACCTCTTCACCCTCCTTATCATTCAGTTAGACCTCATTTAAATTACATCCATCTCTTCACCCTCCTTATCATTCAGTTAGACCTCATTTAAATTAAATCAACCTCTTCACCCTCCTTATCATTCAGTTAGACCTCATTTAAATTACATCAACCTCTTCACCCTCCTTATCATTCAGTTAGACCTCATTTAAATTACATCAACCTCTTCACCCTCCTTATCATTCAGTTAGACCTCATTTAAATTAAATCAACCTCTTCACCCTCCTTATCATTCAGTTAGACCTCATTTAAATTACATCAACCTCTTCACCCTCCTTATCATTCAGTTAGACCTCATTTAAATTACATCAACCTCAACACCCTCCTTATCATTCAGTTAGACCTCATTTAAATTACATCAACCTCTTCACCCTCCTTATCATTCAGTTAGACCTCATTTAAATTACATCAACCTCTTCACCCTCCTTATCATTCAGTTAGACCTCATTTAAATTACATCAACCTCTTCACCCTCCTTATCATTCAGTTAGACCTCATTTAAATTAAATCAACCTCTTCACCCTCCTTATCATTCAGTTAGACCTCATTTAAATTACATCAACCTCTTCACCCTCCTTATCATTCAGTTAGACCTCATTTAAATTAAATCAACCTCTTCACCCTCCTTATCATTCAGTTAGGCCTCATTTAAATTACATCCACCTCTTCACCCTCCTTATCATTCAGTTAGACCTCATTTAAATTACATCCACCTCTTCACCCTCCTTATCATTCAGTTAGACCTCATTTAAATTACATCCACCTCTTCACCCTCCTTATCATTCAGTTAGACCTCATTTAAATTACATCCACCTCTTCACCCTCCTTATCATTCAGTTAGACCTCATTTAAATTAAATCAACCTCTTCACCCTCCTTATCATTCAGTTAGGCCTCATTTAAATTACATCCACCTCTTCACCCTCCTTATCATTCAGTTAGACCTCATTTAAATTAAATCAACCTCTTCACCCTCCTTATCATTCAGTTAGGCCTCATTTAAATTACATCCACCTCTTCACCCTCCTTATCATTCAGTTAGACCTCATTTAAATTACATCCACCTCTTCACCCTCCTTATCATTCAGTTAGACCTCATTTAAATTACATCCACCTCTTCACCCTCCTTATCATTCAGTTAGGCCTCATTTAAATTACATCCACCTCTTCACCCTCCTTATCATTCAGTTAGACCTCATTTAAATTCACTTGTGAAGTAAGGTGCACAATTATCGCCCATTCCTCCATTTGTCATTAATTCAGTGAGGAGAGAGAGAGATGCATTAGCACCTAGCTGGGTAGCAACGTCCTACAGCGCATTGTCTTGGCAGGTTAAGTTTAGGAATAGGTGTGAAAAAAATGGTAAAAAGGTCATTTCAAAAATCTGACAAATGAGCTGTGTAAAATACTAACATTTAGGAAAAGTCAGGGAAGGAGCAGGCATAGCTTTTTTTTGACAGATTTTTTTAAATTGACAAAATCATAGGTTAGTGACCGTTGGCCTATGGCGGTTCTAGTGTTAATGGATGTGTATTAGTATGGAGGGGTGAGAAGTGGTCTGGGGGAGGGGGGGGTTCAGACACTATGTTACGGCTAGTCAGGCTTACAAAGCACTCATCCCTCACCTTTATCCCTCTCTTTTAATATTCTCCCTTTTTCTCCTTCTCTTCTCCTCTCTCTCTCTCTCTCTCTCTCTCTCTCTCTCTCTCTCTCTCTCTCTCTCTCTCTCTCTCTCTCTCTCTCTAGCTCTCTGTCAGTGTCTGTCTGCACAACTGTGATCTGTATGTAATGAGAGTTTTATGTTTTATTTTTTTAAAGAGGATTGGTGAGTGGCCCCGACGGTGCAGACTTAAGCTGTGTGTGTGTGTGTGTGTGTGTGTATTAAACCGTACGAGCGACGCCTAGATAACACTCTTCGTAGCCGTAGTGTGTGCGTGTGCGTTGGTTTATTGGGGCGGCGGTAGCCTCAAGGTTAGAGAGGCGGGCCGATAACTGGAAGGTTGCAGGTTCCAACCCCCAGGAGAATCTGCAGGGATATCAGAGAGAGGGAGGCTTACCGGCTTCAATACCCCTGTATACTTAGCAAGGCACTTTACCCATAAGTGCTATCGAATGCCGTTTGGGTCAGTACCCATCTCATTATCTGATTTGTCAAATAAGCTTATTGACCAATCAGGATTTTAATATGACTGCACGTTACATAATAATTTAACACGGACATTCATTGTTCACGTAGTGATTACACTATCACTTGTATTTCATATGTCAGAGTGATTAACTGGTACATACAGTATGCTATGATGCCGGTGAAGTTTAGTCTGGCTCAGCTGCCGCGGCCCCACGAGGCGGACACACTCTTCCACAAGCTCTGGAACGGCTCGTCAGAAAAAAGCTATTGATGGATGCAAACAAAGTTCTCCCCCAAAAACACAATTAAAACAAACTGCAAATGCATCCAACAAGTGTGTAGAGTCACAAGCTTGATGTAGTCACTGCATCCAAGAATAATTAGTCCACATACTTATGACACCTTCAATGAGGGGACTAGATGCATAACGTGCATTAATTTCTAACGGTAAAACAGATATGTATGAAAATATCTTAAAATAAAAGGTGACATTCTGTAGTGTCGCCTCATATAAAACATTTTATCTCAAATCAAAATGCTGGAGTATAGAGCCAAATGAAAAGTTTTAGCTTCACTGTCCAAATAAAACCGTATGGGAGTGTATAATGCTACATGTGTCCTTGGAGTTCTTTGATATAACAAAATGTCATTCATTTGTTATAGTTATTTTATTAGTGTGCTTGTTTCAGCAAGGTTAGGGTGCTGACATATAGCTTTTTGAAACCATTACTTTTTGTCCTCCCCAAAACCTCCCATCCACTTCAATGTTACGTCTTCAACATTATAAACCTCCCATCCACTTCAATAATACATCTTCAACATTCTAAACCTCCCATCCACTTCAATGTTACATCTTCAACATTCTAAACCTACCATCCACTTCAATGTTACGTCTTCAACATTCTAAACCTCCCATCCACTTCAATGTTACGTCTTCAGCATTCTAAACCTCCCATCCACTTCAATGTTACGTCTTCAGCATTCTAAACCTCCCATCCACTTCACTGTTACATCTTCAACATTCTAAACCTCCCATCCACTTCAATCTTACGTCGTCAACATTCTAAACCTCCCATCCACTTCAATGTTACATCTTCAACATTTTAAACCTCCCATCCACTTCAATGTTACGTCTTCCGCATTATAAACCTCCCATCCACTTCAATGTTACATCTTCCGCATTCTAAACCTCCCATCCACTTCAATGTTACATCTTCACCATTCTAAACCTCCCATCCACTTCAATGTTACGTCTTCAACATTCTAAACCTCCCATCCACTTCAATGTTACATCTTCGACATTCTAAACCTCCCATCCACTTCAATGTTACGTCTTCAACATTCTAAACCGCCCATCCACTTCAATGTTACGTCTTCAACATTCTAAACCTCCCATCCACTTCAATGTTACGTCTTCAACATTCTAAACCTCCCATCCACTTCAATGTTACGTCTTCAGCATTCTAAACCTCCCATCCACTTCAATGTTACGTCTTCCGCATTATAAACCTCCCATCCACTTCAATGTTACGTCTTCCGCATTATAAACCTCCCATCCACTTCAATGTTACATCTTCACCATTCTAAACCTCCCACCCACTTCAATGTTACATCTTCAACATTCTAAACCTCCCATCCACTTCAATGTTACATCTTCAACATTCTAAACCTCCCATCCACTTCAATGTTACGTCTTCCGCATTCTAAACCTCCCATCCACTTCAATGTTACATCTTCAACATTCTAAACCTCCCATCCACTTCAATGTTACGTCCTCAACATTCTAAACCTCCCATCCACTTCAATGTTACGTCTTCCGCATTCGAAATCTCCCATCCACTTCAATGTTACGTCTTCCACATTCTAAACCTCCCATCCACTTCAATGTTACGTCTTCAACATTCTAAACCTCCCATCCACTTCAATGTTACATCTTCAACATTCTTAACCTCCCATCCACTTCAATGTTACATCTTCCGCATTCTAAACCTCCCATCCACTTCAATGTTACATCTTCAACATTCTAAACCTCCCATCCACTTCAATGTTACGTCTTCCGCATTCTAAACCTCCCATCCACTTCAATGTTACATCTTCAACATTCTAAACCTCCCATCCACTTCAATGTTACGTCCTCAACATTCTAAACCTCCCATCCACTTCAATGTTACGTCTTCCGCATTCTAAATCTCCCATCCACTTCAATGTTACGTCTTCCACATTCTAAACCTCCCATCCACTTCAATGTTACGTCTTCAACATTCTAAACCTCCCATCCACTTCAATGTTACATCTTCCACATTCTAAACCTCCCATCCACTTCAATGTTACGTCTTCAACATTCTAAACCTCCCATCCACTTCAATGTTACGTCTTCAACATTCTAAACCTCCCATCCACTTCAATGTTACGTCTTCAACATTCTAAACCTCCCATTCACTTCAGTGTTACGTCTTCAACATTCTAAACCTCCCATCCACTTCAATGTTACGTCTTCAACATTCTAAACCTCCCATCCACTTCAATGTTACGTCTTCCGCATTCTAAACCTCCCATTGTTCAATCAGCTATGACATCACACATTTTAGCTACTGTTAGCCTTTTATGAAAAGAATAGAATAGAATAACTATATTTTTCCCTTGAGGGAACTTATTTTTTTGGTAAGAGGTGGCATGTCACCACTCCATCCATCCCTTCAAACATGTCATTATGAATTCTAATGGAATTATTGATTCGATGGTGTCTGTAGAACTAACTCATAGTTAAAACACAGAAAAGGGGATTTAAAATGTCAGAAACGTAATTTGGGTTGTGCACTAATTCGTTCTAACTCTCTCTCTCTCCCTCTACCTCTCCCTTCTCTCTCTCTCTCTCAATTCAATTCAATTTAAGGGTCTCTCTCGCTCTCTCTTCCCCCCTCATTCTCTCTGCCCCCTCTCTCTCTCTGTCCCTCTCTCTCTCTGTCCCCCTCCCCCATCTCTCTCTCTCTCTGTCTCTCTGTCTCTCTCTCTGTGTGCCGTCTTGTGCGAATCCCTTTCACATTATGTTACATTAGTGTGGAGTTTAGCTCATTTCATAGGCTACATAGGCATAGGCATGTGCCACATTACTGAGCTAACAGGCTGTACCTGTGTGTGTGCGTGTGTGTGTTGGTAGCGTGCGTGTGTGTGTGTGTGTGTGTGTGCGTGTGTGTGCTATATGAATTGGACCTGGGTTCAAATACAATTTCAAATATCTCAATTACTGTCAAATACATTTGAAGTAAGTATTCAGATCTATATATTTTTAAAAGAGTAGTTGAATATTGGCATGCATTTGGAAATACACTTGGAAAGTGTATACTCAAAAATTCAAATACACTGATTAATTTATACTCCCATGCATTTAACCTAGGTATTTGAAAATAGTATTTCAAATAAGTTTTTGAAAATAATTTCAAGTTTTAAATTTCAAATTATTTTAAAATACTTCCAATAGAAGTAATTGATTCAGGCAACATTATTTGAAAATACTCTAATACACCGAAAATAAGTATTTAAATAATAAGTGCTGTAATCAAATACACATGTATTTGAACCCAGGTCTGTTACAATGTAAAGGGATTGCTGTGAATTTGACAGTAACTTACTGGCAGCTCAGTAGAATTCTGTATTTCATATTACAGTACACATCCTGTAATATAAATATGGTATCAAAGAAAGTACTGTGTAATGACACACAGTACAATACCATAACATTTACTGTACTACTCTACCGTAATCAGAATGAATGAATGAAGCCAATTCATTAAGGGGAGGGGTTTGTATTTCACAGTATCATACTTTACAGAGGTAAAGTGTTTACACATTTCAGCATATTAATTAATATTTGGTGTTTTATATTATATGCACTTGTAGAGGCCTTAACAAAGGCTTCCAAACTGCCAGTGACTACAGGGCAAAACAGACCAAAATGACATGGCAAATCTTTCTGCCACTCCAATCTGTTCCCTATACATTTTAAATTGATAACCACATAGGAGTTAAATTGGTACCGCATTATCACTATCGGGTGCAAGAAATATAGCCTCTTACAAGGCATGCCACAAAATATGTTAATGAGCCAGAAACAACAATACCATGCACCCACTAGTGGTCAAAAGGTTTTTAGCAATCCAAAGATACGGTATGGTACTGTATTCTCTGGGGTGGAATTACAGTACCATTCGAAATACAGCAATTCTTTCCTCGCCCCCAACAATTTCCCACAATGCACCATCATTTACAGTATGTAAATGATGTCACAATAGCAACACAGGAGTGCTGCAGCTTTCCCTGTCAGACACCCTCTTTCTCTCTCTTTCATATTTGACCTTTCTCTCTCTATCTACCCTTCTCTCTCTCTCATGCATACATGCACACACACACAGACAGAGAGAGTAAAGGCGGCCTGATATGACACGAAGCAGAATAGGGGTATGTAGTGGTTGAATGTACGTGATGAGTGGAGCGAGGGGAATAGTAAAGAGAGGGAGAGAGTAGAGATTGAAGGGTCATGGGGTAAGAGGTGAAATGGCGGGAGAGAGGCGGAGGAGTGTGAAAAGGGAGGAGAGGGCAACTTCAAAAGCTGTGGATGAAAAAAGAGGGAGAGGGGGATTGAGAACATGGCTCAGACAAACAGGATAAAAACCTTGACTTGTCCTAGAGAGATATATAAAGAGAAATAGTGAGACAGACCAATAGAGAGAGAGAGAGAATGACAGAAAGACAGATGCAGCCACAGAAAGTGAGATCGTGCAAATGAGGTAGAGGGCAGAAAAACACAAAATAACACATATCACGTAGTTAAAAATAGAACAAAAACACAAAA
Source organism: Salvelinus namaycush (assembly GCF_016432855.1). NCBI lineage: Eukaryota > Metazoa > Chordata > Actinopteri > Salmoniformes > Salmonidae > Salvelinus > Salvelinus namaycush. The sequence continues at coordinate 18,346,961 of NC_052347.1, read as the reverse complement.
TAACACATATCACGTAGTTAAAAATAGAACAAAAACACAAAATAACACATATCACGTAGTTAAAAATAGAACAAAAACACAAAATAACACATATCACGTAGTTAAAAATAGAACAAAAACACAGAAGAGGACATAACAGCTGGAAAGATATTGTGGTAGTTCTCACCATCTGTTAAGTATTCTGCATGACAACAGGCCTGGGGAGAACAACTACATTCATAGTACTTGTCCTTGGTACAGTGTGGGTCTTTAGAGTACGGTTCAGTGGGTATGTTCTAAAACACATGCTTTGTTTGTATGTAATAAACAATATGTCTGAGTGGTGGCTATATTTTCTAGCATGTGGATTGTTGGTATATTTTCAATACACTAGTATTTCTCTCTCATCTTATGTTCCCTCCATTCTTTCCCCTTCACCTTCTTTATCTCTCTTTTCTGACACATCTTCTCCCTCCCTCCCTCCCTCTGTTCTTTGTAGTGTAGATCCTGTTGTCAGGTCTCTAATGAAGTAGCAACCTTGCTGTAATTAGGAACGTCTTGGGCTGCTTTGACAAGTGGGAAAACAGTCATCCACTCTGTGTGTGTGTGTGTGTGTCTGTTTTGTTTTTATTTAACTAGGCAAGTCAGTTAAGAACAAACTCTTATTTACAATGACAACCTACCACGGCCAAACCATGGACGACGCTGGGACAATTGTGCGCTGCCCCTATGTGACTCCCAATCACGGCCGGTTGTGATACAGCCTGGAATCGAACAAGGGTCTGTAGTGATGCCTCTAGCACTGAGATGAGGTGCCTTAGACCGCTGCGCCACTCGGGAGTGTGTGCATATACTGTATGCATTTTGTGTGCCTGGGTTTATGTGTTGCAGCATCAGTGTTTGTCCTAGTGTGGGGGGCTGGGTATATCTGAAGGTTTCTCTGTCACACACACACACACACACACACACACACACACACACACACACACACACACACACACACACACACACACACACACACACACACACACACACACACACACAGATCAGGGCTGCAGTCATGGTGTCTGCAAAGACCCTCTCCCCTACTGCCAGCCCTGCAGTCCTCTGTCATCCCTCCCTCCCACGCAGACCAACACATGCCACACAGCAGAGGACATATCAACACACAACACACAGCAGAGGATGGACGACAGAACAGGGGGAGGATGAAAGGAGAGAGACGAGGCCCTGAATGTAGAAAGAGAGAGGAAAAAGATACGTAGGCTGGGAAGACAGGAAAATAGAGAGAAAGGAGAAAAGAACATAGAAAATGGCAAGAGATGAAGAGAGAGAGGGAGGAAGGAGAGAGAGAGAGAGAGAGGAGATAGGGAGGACAGAGAGAGGAGAGAGGGAGGCACAGAGAGACAGAGAGCATAGTGAGCTGTCTTGTGTTAGACTTGTACAGTACTACACAGAGCTAACCCACACAGGCAGGCAGACATCCCCAGCAGATCACAGCAAAGAGAGGAACAGAGAGGAGCTCTCACACTGAAAATCATCCATGAGGAAACAGAGAGAGAGAGACACAGAGAGACAGAGAACATTAGTCCTGACATTTGAAAACTACATCTATGTTCTCTTCTAAAATAATTAAAGGAACAATGTGTGAAAATGTGTACGGATGTGTTTGATCGTCTGATTGCATCAGCGGTGTATTTGTGCGTGTGTGTTTGCATCAGGGACGGGCAACTCCAGTCCTTGGGGCCCTGATTGGTGTCACACCTTTACAAAGCCACAGCTGACACACCTGACTCCAATAATCAACTAACTTCAGTTTAGAATGCAATTAGTTTAATCAGCTGTTTGCTAGGGATGGGGGGAAAGTGTGACCCCACTACGGCCCACAAGGACTGAACTTGCCCATCCCTGGGTTAGATGGAGCGAGAGAATGATTTGGAAGGGAAGAGAGATAGAGTGGGAGAAGAAGAGAGAGAGAAAGAATTGAGCTCCCTTCCACTGTAGTATGAAGCGAGCCGTGACGTTACGTAAACTGACCTATCTTTCCTGTAATCAGATCAGCCGCTGGCAAAATAATCCTGAAACAACTGCAAAACAACACAGAATTCAGCCAGCCAAAGAAGAGAACCAGAACGAGAGAACAATCCCCAACATTAAATCTGTGCATTAAAACGTGCCAGGATCACAGAGCACTGCAGTTCTCTGAGCCGCATGTGTGTGTGCGTGTGCACGCATGAATTTATGTGGTGAGGATTAATGTACAGTTTGTGTCTGTGAGTGTGTGTGTGTGTGTGTGTGTGTGTGTGTGTGTGTGTGTGTGTGTTGTTCTGTGTGTATGTACTTAACTTGCATGTTTGTGTGTGTGAGAGTGTGTGTGTGTGTGTGTGTGTGTGTGCGCGTTGTTCTGTGTGTATGTACTTAACTTGCATGTGTGTGTGTGTGTGTGTGTGTGTGTGTGTGTGTGTGTGTGTGTGTGTGTGTGTGTGTGTGTGTGTGTGTGTGTGTGTGTGTGTGTGTGTGTGTGTGTGTGTGTGTGTGTGTGCGTTGTTCTGTGTGTATGTACTTAACTTGCATGTTTGTGTGTGTGAGAGTGTGTGTGTGGAACAGAGCTTGAACATGATTCTGTTCAAATAACCACAATCAAGTGCATCCCTCATTCTCTCGCCATACACTCCATCCATCGGCCCCTCCCACATCCCTCACTCTCTCGCCATACACTCCATCCATCGGCCCCTCCCACATCCCTCACTCTCTCGCCATACACTCCATCCATTGGCCCCTCCCACATCCCTCACTCTCTCGCCATACACTCCATCCATCGGCCCCTCCCACATCCCTCACTCTCTCGCCATACACTCCATCCATTGGCCCCTCCCATATCCCTCACTCTCTCGCCATACACTCCATCCATCGGCCCCTCCCACATCCCTCACTCTCTCGCCATACACTCCATCCATCGGCCCCTCCCACATCCCTCACTCTCTCGCCATACACTCCATCCATCGGCCCCTCCCACATCCCTCACTCTCTCGCCATACACTCCATCCATCGGCCCCTCCCACATCCCTCGCTCTCTCGCCATACACTCCATCCATTGGCCCCTCCCACATCCCTCGCTCTCTCGCCATACACTCCATCCATCGGCCCCTCCCACATCCCTCGCTCTCTCGCCATACACTCCATCCATCGGCCCCTCCCACATCCCTCGCTCTCTCGCCATACACTCCATCCGTCGGCCCCTCCCACATCCCTCTCTTTTCCCCCATTTTCCGTACATTCAGTCCTACACAGTGTCCCAGAACATTCTGAGAGCACTGATTTCCCACATTTATTTTGAATTGAGAGTCAAGGTTTCCAGAAGTATCATGTCCTTAACATCAAATGTAATATTCTCCTAGAAAATGATACATTCAGATTGTGCTTGTGGTAAAAGTAGCATGTCTTCAACATCTAATGTAATATTCAGCGAGGAAACGATCATTTCTACATAAAGTGTGCGTTAGCTAAAGTGTCATGTCCTCAACTTCAAATCAATTATTGAGGGGGAAATAAAATATGAAATAAACTCTTGTGTGTGTGCTACAGTAGCTATATGGCAACCCCTCAACATCAAACAGGAACATTATGATTTTTGCAGAACGTTACACAAGCTCATTTTCCAATTGCTGTGTGCATTTGTGTATGTGCTTGCATGTGCATGTGTGTGTGTGTGTGTGTGTGCATGCTTTTGTGTGTAAGCGTGTGCTCTTGCACTCGTGTTTCTGAAAATGTGTGTGTCTGAAATGGCCCAGGGAACTGTGATTCTCAGGGTGTGTTTGCTCCTGCTCTTTCTGTGTTTGTAGATGGATGTCCTGTATTGACTGTTCTAGTACAACTGCCTTGGATGGAGTTATATCAGTGGTCTGGTAGACACCAGGGTGTTTGTTGCTTTGGTTGTGTTTGTTGATAGATGGACATTTGGACCACTGTTGTGTATCTATGATCCGGTATGATTTGATTTGGATGGAGGACAGGCACTGTGGGGATTATTTGAGTTGCATCTATTTGGGTAGGAGACAGTGGCAACAGGCTGGTACAGCAGTACTTGTGGAATGGATGGCAGACGTACGGTTGTGCTGGAATAAAATACACTTTTTTGAGCTAAAGATCCTTGTGACCTGCCTGATATCGTTTCTTACCAAAGCCCAGGCATTAGCCAACAGCGGCCCATTCATCACTTTCAATATCACTACAAAATGACCTATTGCTTCCTCCAATGGGACTTCTTCCAAGTAGGACATATAGTAGTGTCTAGTGGGGAAAGTGGAACGTGATAGCATCCTTAGTACAACACTGGGGACCTTATTACGCAATTTGGACCTTTTGGCATAATGACTGAGGAGTTAGCCTAACAGAACAGGCCCATGGTTGTGAGTCCAAATCCCAGTTGGGCTACCCTCCACCTTTGCGGCAGCACAGCCCTATTCTACTTTCACTGTCTATAATGGGACATCCCACTCCTGGATTAAAAAGCTTGCTCAATGGCCCCTCAATGTTACCAGACATAGACCTATTCTACTTTCTCCTGTCTCGATATGGGACGCCCCACATAGAGGAGTGACTGGTGATGGAAGTGGAGCATGTTAACTATAAGAGGAACAGAAGGCCGTCTGAGACCTAGCCTCAACGTTATTTTAGACCTGGGAAGCGTGTCAGGGTTACTGTCTAGGAGGAGAGCAACAGGAGCTAGCTAGCTGGCTAGCTAGGTTATCTGTGCTATAGCTACAGTGTGTGCCATATGGAATGCGCTGGGAAGTTTAATGACCATATATGGTATGTTTTCTTATACTGAATTACAGACTGTAGCTACATTGTGTACAGTGTATTCGGGAAAGTATTCAGACCCCTTGACTTTTTCCACATTTTGCTACGCTACACATTTTGCTACACATTTTGCTAAGACTCTTCCTAAAGCTGGCTGCTCGGCCAAACTGAGCAATCGGGGGAGAAGGGCCTTGGTCAGGGAGGTGACCAAGAACCCGATGGTCACTCTGACAGAGCTCCAGAGTTCCTCTGTGGAGATGGGAGAACCTTCCAGAAGAACAACCATCTCTGCAGCACTCCACCAATCAGGCCTCTATGGTAGATTGGCCAGATGGAAGTCACTCCTGAGTAAAAGACACATGACAGCCTGCTTGGAGTTTTCCAAAAGGCACTTAAGGACTCTCAGACCAGGAGAAAGAAGATACTCTGGTCTGAATACCAAGTGTCACGTCTGGAGGAAAACTGGCACCATCCCTACGGTGAAGCATGGTGGTGGCAGCATCACGCTGTGGGGATGTTTTTCAGCAGCAGGGACTGTGAGACTAGTAAGGATAGAGGGAAAGATGAACGGAGCAAAGTACATAGAGATCCTTGATGAAAACCTCCTCCAGAGCGCACAGGAACTCAGACTAGTGCGACGGTTCACCTTCCAACAGGACAACGACCCTAAGCATACAGCCAAGACAACGCTCCAGTGTCTTTGGGACAAGTCTCTGAATGTCCTTGAGTAGCTTAGCCAGAGCCCGAACTTGAACTCGATTGAACATCTCTGGAGAGACTTGAAAATAGCTGTGCAGCAACGCTCCCCATCCAACCTGACTGAGCTTGAGATGATCTGCAGAGAAGAATGGGAGAAACTCACCAAATACAGTTGTGCCAAGCTTGTAGCGTCATACCCAAGAAGACTCGAGGCTGTAATCGCTGCCAAACGTGCTTCAATAAACTACTGAGTAAAGGGTCTGAATACTTATGTAAATGTGATATTTCCGTTTCTAAAAACCTGTTTTTGTTTTGTCATTATGGGATATTGTGTGTTGATTGGTGATAGAAAATAAAACAAATGAATCAATTTTAGAATAAGGCGTAAACGTAGCAAAATGTGGAAAAAGTCAAGGGGTCTGAATACTTTCCGAATGCACTGTATATGAGGGTAGAGTAGGAGGTGAAGACACACCCACAACAAAATCAAATCAAATTGTATTGGTCACATACACATATATGCGAGTGTTGCGAAATGCTTGTGCTTCTAGTTCCGACTGTGCAGTAATATCTAACAAGTAATCTAACAATTTCACAACAACTACCTTACACACACAAGTGTAAAGGAATGAATAAGAATATGTACATATAAATATATGGATGAGCAATGGCTGTGCGGCATAGGCAAGATGCAGTAGATGGTGTAGAATACAGTATATACATATGAGATGAGTAATGTAGGGTATGTAAACATTATATAAAGTGGCATTGTTTAAGTGACTAGTGATACATTTATTACATCCAATTTTTAATTATTAAAGTGGCTAGAGATTTGAGTCAGAATGTTGGCAGCGGCCACTCAATGTTAGTGATGGCTGTTGAACAGTCTGATGGCCTTGAGATAGAAGCTGTTTTTCAGTCTCTCGGTCCCAGCTTTGATGCACCTGTACTGACCTCGCCTTCTGGATGATAGCGGGGTGAACAGGCAGTGGCTCGGGTGGTTGTTGTCCTTGATGATCTTTTTGGCCTTCCTGTGACATCGGGTGGTGTAGGTGTCCTGGAGGGCAGGTAGTTTGCCCCCGGTGATGCGTTGTGCAGACCTCACTACCCTCTGGAGAGCCTTACGGTTGAGGGCGGAGCAGTTGCAATTCCAGGGGGTGATACAGCCCGACAGGATGCTCTCGATTGTGCATCTGTAAAAGTTTGTGAGTGTTTTTGGTGACAAGCCAAATTTCTTCAGCCTCTTGAGGTTGAAGAGGCGCTGTTGTGCCTTCTTCACCACACTATCTGTGTGGGTGGACCATTTAAGTTTGTCTGTGATGTGTACGCCGAGGAACTTAAAACTTTCCACCTTCTCCACTGCTGTCCCTTCGATGTGGATAGGGGGGTGCTCCCTCTGCTGTTTCCTGAAGTCCACGATCATTTCCATAGTTTTGTTGACGTTGAGTGTGAGGTTATTTTCCTGACACCACACTCCGAGGGCCCCCACCTCCTCCCTGTAGGCCGTCTCGTCGTTGTTGGTAATCAAGCCTACCACTGTAGTGTCGTCTGCAAACTTGATGATTGAGTTGGAGGCATGCATGACCACGCAGTCATGGGTGAAAAGGGAGTACAGGAGAGGGCTGAGAACGCACCCTTGTGGGGCCCCAGTGTTGAGGATCAGCGGTGTGGAGATGTTGTTTCCTACCCTCACTACCTGGGGGCGGCCCGTCATGAAGTCCAGTACCCAGTTGCACAGGGCGGGGTCGAGACCCAGGGTCTCGAGCTTGATGGCGAGTTTGGAGGGTACTATGGTGTTAAATGCTGACCTGTAGTCGATGAACAGCATTCTCACATAGGTATTCCTCTTGTCCAGATGGGTTAGGGCAGTGTGCAGTGTGGTTGCGATTGCGTCGTCTTTGGACCTATTGGGGCGGTAAGCAAATTGGAGTCGGTCTAGGGTGTCAGGTAGGGTGGAGGTGATATGATCCTTGACTAGTCTCTCAAAGCACTTCATGATGACGGAAGTGAGTACTACGGGGTGATAGTCGTTTAGCTCAGTTACCTTAGCTTTCTTGGGAACAGGAACAATGGTGGCCCTCTTGAAGCATGTGGGAACAGCAGACTGGGATAGGGATTGGTTGAATATGTCCGTAAACACACCAGCCAGCTGGTCTGCGTATGCTCTGAGGACGCGGCTAGGGATGCTGTCTGGGCCGGCAGCCTTGCGAGGGTTAACACGTTTAAATGTTTTACTCACGTTGGCTGAAGGAGAGTCCGCAGGTTTTGGTAGCGGGCCGTGTCAGTGGCTCTGTATTGTCCTCAAAGTGAGCAAAGAAGTTGTTTAGTTTGTCTGGGAGCAAGACGTCGATGTCCGCGACGGGGCTGGTTTTCTTTTTGTAATCCGTGATTGACTGTAGACCCTGCCACATACGTCTCGTGTCTGCGCCGTTGAATTGCGACTCTACTTTGTCTCTGTACTGACGCTTATCTCCCGAGTGGCGCAGCAGTCTAATACACTGCATCACAGTGCTATGGGCATCACTACAGACCCTGGTTAGTTTCCAGGCTGTATCACAAACGGCCTTGATTGGGAGTCCCATAGAGTGGCGCACAATTACCCAGCATCGTCTGGGTTAGGGTTTGACCGAGGTAGGTCAACATTGTAAATAAGAATTTGTTCTTAACTGACTTGCCTAGTTAAATAAAGGTTAAATTAAAAAAATCAATACAGTGCGGACTATAATAGTCGAACAACAGGATTTGGCTAAGTAGCTAGATAGCTAGCTAGTCAGGCTAGCTGTAGTTTAGTTAGACTAACCAGATGAGGTCTACAGGGAAGTTTACCTACCAATACCTTTATATTGTTTCCCGTGTTTTAACAAATAGTATTTTGAAAGTCTTATAATACTTACCTGTACAAGTACATAACGGGGTAGAGTAGGTGCTGAATAGACTCTTCCATAAAGTTGATGAAGTGTAGACTGATGGACAGGGGAAAGGTGCTGATATTGCAGTAAGAAGTACAAAGTTCCAGCCTCCACAGATTCTGTCTGGGCATTATTTTAACCCTTTACACCAAGCCTGCTATATGCTCATTGACTCCATTGCTGATTCTATTCCTAGTGTTGTGTCTAAGAAACAGATGGAGTGGAGCCGTGGCTGGGCCAGAGTTGGTTCATCTCACCATCAACAGTATAGGCATACAATCTAGTAATACTCATCTCACAATCAACAGTATAGGCATACAATCTAGTAATACTCATCTCACAATCAACAGTATAGGCATACAATCTAGTAATACTTATCTCACAATCAACAGTATAGGCATACAATCTAGCAATACTCATCTCACAATCAACAGTATAGGCATACAATCTAGTAATACTCATCTCACAATCAACAGTATAGGCATACAATCTAGTAATACTCATCTCACAATCAACAGTATAGGCATACAATCTAGTAATACTCCTCTCACAATCAACAGTATAGGCATACAATCTAGTAATACTTATCTCACAATCAACAGTATAGGCATACAATCTAGTAATACTCATCTCACAATCAACAGTATAGGCATACAATCTAGTAATACTCATCTCACAATCAACAGTATAGGCATACAATCTAGTAATACTCATCTCACAATCAACAGTATAGGCATACAATCTAGTAATACTTATCTCACAATCAACAGTATAGGCATACAATCTAGTAATACTCATCTCACAATCAACAGTATAGGCATACAATCTAGTAATACTCATCTCACAATCAACAGTATAGGTATACAATCTAGTAATACTTATCTCACAATCAACAGTATAGGCATACAATCTAGTAATACTCATCTCACAATCAACAGTATAGGCATACAATCTAGTAATACTCATCTCACAATCAACAGTATAGGCATACAATCTAGTAATACTCATCTCACAATCAACAGTATAGGCATACAATCTAGTAATACTCATCTCACCATCAACAGTATAGGCATACAATCTAGTAATACTTGCGCTAGTTATAATTCTATAAGTACATATTGTACATATTGTTGCATGGCTAGTTTGCCTGGTTACGGACAATGTGTTCCAGTGAGTGTGATTGTGTATTCCTTCTCTAATGATAATCGAAGCAAGGACATTTCGAGCTTGCAGAGTCACACACATGGAGAAGATGGAGGTAGGGAGGGAGGGAAAGAGAGAGATGCCCAATTACATGCCGGGTTTTTGGATTTATTCATTAGAAAAGCTCAACACCATTAGATAAATATGTTGATATGTATATATTTTATGACAATTTGTCTTTGCATGTGTGAGTGGGTGCATGTGTGTGTGCAATGCATGAATGCATCTGTGCTTACACGTGTGAGTGACTCTGTGCAGATTGTCTGACTGCAGTACTGGCCTCTCCCTGCCTGTCTGCTCCCTATTAAAATGGTTTGTCAGCATGTGCTGCTAAATAGTCTGCCACACAGTCTCTTTAGCCAATGGGAAAGCTTCAGACGGCTGCTCTATGGCCTCTATGGGTTTATATTCCATCCAACCTTTATTGGATCAGTTTGTTTTATTGAGAAAGACATTTAACATAGCACACACTCCACAAAATATGCAACCAATTTCTTAATCAACATTATTATTCTGTGAGTTGAGGGGTCTTCAAAAGGACAAACATTTGAGCTAATGTGTTAAAAGATTGTTTACTCAACAAACTGCTCGAAGGGAGCTGAATTTGAACACGTTTGATGTGTAAAAATACAAAATGAGTGTTTTATCAAAAACCTTCAAAACCACGCCATTCATCAACATAATTCCCAACATGCTCTATTGCAGGTTCATTTTAAGAATGGTTTGTTTCAAAACTTGTGTTTTGCATTAACATTGATTGGTTCATTAATCTGATGCTACACAAAGATAAATAAAACTATTCTAAACTAATCCAGTCTGTTGGACTTATTGCACCCGTTACTGAGATGGCTGTTCCATTTTAGATTGATTAATGAGACTACCAAAATAATCTCCCCTAACCCCACATTCATTCTAAATGCAGGTTACAGTTGATTAAAAGTTCAAATGGTTGGATATCCTCGCTCTAGCATGATTCCAGTAGGAATTACATATCACTTTGCAAGCCAACATAATGTGACATGGGTTTGGTGTAACTAGGCCCTCAAAGAAAGGCCTTGTGCTATATGTTATGTATTGTCATAAAGAGTTTAGTTTTAAAGATAAAATATTCACCTAGACACTTTGTTGGTGAAGGCTACATGACTGAAAGCCATTTAATACATTACAATGTCTCTGTCATTGTCACGTTCCTGACCTTATTTCCTTTGTTTTGTCTTTGTTTAGTATGGTCAGGGTGTGAGTTGGGGTGGGCATTCTATGTTATGTGTTTCTATGTTGGGTTATCAACTAGCCTGATATGGTTCTCAATCAGGGGCAGGTGTTTTACATTTCCTCTGATTGAGAACCATATTAAGGTAGGCTGTTCTCACTGTTTGTGGGTGGGTGATTGTTGCTGTGTCTGTGTTTGTTCACCACACGATACTGTTTCGTTTCGTTCGTTCGTTTGTTCACTTCGTTTATTTGTTTTGTAATTTGTCAAGTGTTTTTTCGTCTTCGTTGCTATAATTAAAAGTATGTATCCAAATCACGCTGCGCTTTGGTCCGATCCTTGCTCCTCCTCAGACGAGGAGGAAGACGAGCGTTACAGTCATTAGCAAATACAGTCATGGGTGGTAATTCACTCGAAAAGCATGGCACACTGGGAAATGTGCAAATAAGGTAGAATACATTCTCAAGTTGACTTGTACTCAACCTAAAATTAAAAGTTGACTGAACTTACAATTCAGAATGTTTGTTAGTTCAGCTAATATGCCCAAAATGTTGAGCAAACTAGAAATCGTATTTCAGCTGGTTGCCTTGATATTTTAAGTTGAATCAACCAATCTTTTTCTACAGTGTACCATCACCTCCCTTAACACCTCATCAACACTTCCCCGCCAAGCCTTGCCCAATACCACCTTATATTCTCTCTTTCTCCCTCTCTCTCTCTCTCTCTCTCTCTCTCTCTCTCTCTCTCTCTCTCTCTCTCTCTCTCTCTCTCTCTCTCTCTCAGCAGACCATAGCTGCTAAATGAACTCATTAGATATGTTTAATGGCTATAGATGGGGATTACCCTAGCTTGTCACGCTGTGGAAATCAGGTCATGTTGAATCAGCGGGGCAGCACTGCTACGCTATGCTAACGGTGGCAGCTAGCATATGCTAACATAACATTGTGTTTTATACTGGAGAGACCTAGCATAAGCTAACATACAGTGCCTTCGGAAAGTATTCAGACCCCTTGACTTTTTCCACATTTTGTTATGTTACAGCCTTATTCTAAAATGGATTATATAAATAAATAATCCTCAGTAGTCTACATACAATACCCCATAATGATAAAGTGAAAACAGGTTTTTTGAAATGTTTGCTAATTTATAAAAATAAAAAACAGAAATACCTTATTTACATAGTATACAGACCCTTTGCTATGAGAATCGAAATTGAGCTCAGGTGCATCCTGTCTCCATTGAGTCCACCTGTGGTAAATTCAATTGATTTGACATTATTTGGAAAGGCACACACCTGTCTATGTAAGGTGCCACAGTTGACAATGCATATTAGAGCAAAAACCAAGTCATCCGGTTGAAGGAATTGTCCATAGAGCTCCCAGACAGGATTGTGTCGAGGCACAAATCTGGGGAAGGGTACTAAAATATTTCTGAAGCATTAAAGGTCCCCAAGAACACAGTGGCCTTCATCATTCTTAAATGGAAGAAGTCTGGAACCACCAAGACTCTTCCTAGAGCTGGCCGCCCGGCCAAACTGCGCAATCGGAAACCCCTTGGTAAAGAACCCGATGGTCACTCTGACAGCGCTTCAGAGATGGGAGAACCTTCCAGAAGGACAACCATCTCTGCAGCACTCCATCAGTCAGGCCTTTATGGTAGAGTGACAGAAGCCACTCCTCAGTAAAAGGCACATGACAGCCCACGTGGAGTTTGCCAAAGCCACCTAAAGACTCTCAGACCATGAGAAACAAGATTCTCTAGTCTGATGAAACCAATATTGAACTCTTTGGCCTGAATGCCTGCGTCACGTCTGGAGAAAACCTGGTATTATCCCTACGGTGAATTATGGTGGTGGCAGCATCATGCTGTGGGGATGTTTTTCAGCGGCAGGGACTGAGAGACTAGTCAGGATTGAGGCAAAGATTAACGGAGCGAAGTACAGAGAGATCCTTGATGAAAACCTGCCCCAGAGTGCTCAAGACCTCAGTCTGGGGGCGAAGGTTCACCTTTCAACAGGACAATGAAACTAAGCACACAGCCAAGACAAAGAAGGAGTGGCTTTGGGACAAGTCTCTGAATGTCCTTGAGTGCCCCAGCCAGAGCTCGGTTGAACATCTCTGGAGAGACCTGAAAATAGCTGTGCAGCAACGCTCCCCATCCAACCTGAAGAGCTTGAGAGGATCTTCAGATAAGAATGGGAGAAGCTTGTAGCGTCATACCCAAGAAGACTCAAGGCTGTAATCGCTGCCAAAGGTGCTACAACAAAGTACTGAGTAAAGGGTCTGAGTACTTATGTACATTTGATATTTCAGTTGTTTATTTTTTATAAATTTGCAAAAATGTCTAAAAAACAGTTTTTTCTTTGTCATCATGGGGTATTGTGTGTAGATTGATGAGGGGAAAAAACGATTTAATCAATTTTGGAATAAGACTGTAATGTAACAAAATGTGAAAAAATTCAAGGGCTCTGAATACTTTCCGAATGTGCTGCACCATTGTGTTTTACTCTGGAGAGACCTAGCGGAAGCTAACAGGATATTTTACATTGGTATTCTGCTCCACATGCTACTCGGAGGCCTATAAGACCCTATTATCCATAACCACTCCTATTAAATCTAATATTCCTTATAAATAATTTTGTATATAAATTGTAAAATATACAGTAAAAATACACATAAATCCTTCCTCCAAATTACATATTTTCATTTACATAAAGAAATGCCTCAGAGCTGTAGACCCATACTGATTCTGCATCCACCACTAAATGATGTAACGTGAAGCAATGCTCCTATGATTGCAGACCATATACAAAGAGTAAAAACTTTCAAAGGACTATAGCCAGTAACCGAAAGGTTGCAGGTTTGAATACCCTAGCCGACAATGTGAAAAATCTGTCGGTGTCCTTGAGCAAGGCACTTCACCCTAATTTTCTCCAGGGATGCCATACTACTATGGCTGACCCTGTAGAATAACACATTTCACTGCTCCTACACAGTGTATACAATACAAACTCTTCATTTTCCTACCAAGTTTTAACACTTTGTGTTGTGCGGTCTATGAATGAGAGACATTTGTATAGAGACGAGCACAAAACCTCCTGCTAACCCTGAGATGAAGGACACCCAGTCAGTGTACACTGCTATGTTACCCTGCTTAGAGTGGAAGGTATGACTATGGATTTATGTCTCTTTAAATGGAACTCATACCTAGCTGACGGGAGGGAGGGAGGGAGAGGAACAGATATTTAAGGATAAGTTTTCTTCCCTCCGACAGACTGTCAAAGAGGAGCGCAATGGAGAGAGAGAGAAAAATGGAGGGAGAAAGATAGAGAGAAAAAAAGGGAGAGAGAAAGATAGGGAGAGAGAGCGAAAAAAGGGAGCGAGAAAAGGAGCAGGTACAATACAATAATGACTTCTCCAAACTTCTAACAGCCTAGAGGACAATGATAAACCATAATGAGTGTGTTTTTCATTTCAGCTTGCTCTACATTTCACTGCCTCACTTTGCTCTCTCTCCCTCTCTTTTGTCTCTCTTTGTCTCTCTCTTTCTGTTTCACTATCTGTTTCTGTCTCTCCCTTTTTTAGCTTGCTGTCTAACTATCCTGTCTGCCTGTCTGTCGGCCTGCCCCTCCGTCCTTCCTTCCGTCCGTCTGTTTGTCTGTCTCACTTCCCAATCTCCCTATATCTTTTTCTCCCTCCTTCTGCTCCCCCTCCCTCCTTACTCTCTCTCCTTCCATCCATCTCCCTCTCTCTTGGTCAGTGTGTATGATGAGTCAGATAGATAGAGAGTGCTTTAACTACCTCAGTGTGGTTTGATCTATAATTCATCTCTACAGGGGTTCCTATACTGAAGACTCTCTCCCTCCTTCTGAAGACACACCACTCTGCAGGGGGGAGTGGGGTTGAGAGGTTGGGAGGAGTGAGGGGGTGAAAATTGCCACTCCAGTCTGTCTCATCCAAAAACTACCCAGGTTTCTCCTCTTCTCTTTTCTCTCTCTCTCTCTCTCTCTCTTTTCTCTCTCTCTCTCACTCGCTCTCTCTCTCTCTCTCTCTCTCTCTCTCTCTCTCTCTTCTCTCTCTCTCTTTTCTCTCTCTCTCTCTCTCTCTCTCTCTCTCTCTTTTCTCTCTCTCGCTCGCTCTCTCTCTTTCTCGCTCTCTCTCTCTCTCTTTTCTCTCTCTCTCTCAATTCAATTCAAAGGGCTTTACTAGCATGGGAAACATATGTTTACATTGCCAAAGCAAGTGTAATAGATAATAAACAAAAGTGAAATAAGCAATCAAAAATGAACAGTAAACATTACACTCACAAGTTTCAAAGGTATAGACACATTTAAAATGTCAAATTATTCATGTCATTCTCTCTCCTCTCTCTCTCTCTTTCACTCTCTCTTTCTCTCTTGCTCTCTCTCTCTCTCTCCCCCTCTCCATCTCACTTCTGTATTCTGCATTCTCTCAGCTTACAGCAACTCTGATGTTCTCCATGACTCGTTGAAAAATGTTGATTGATTTATATATGTGAATCCCATTTAGATTCACAATGTGTGATGCTTCAAAACATCTATGTTTTAATTGGCTGTCTCGAAGGAATGTATGAACACACCTGGTGATTTGGCACAGAGGGTGTCACGCGGAAAGAAATCCTGTTTGTTTGTTTATTTGTTTGTTTGTTGATGTTTATAATTGAGGCGCTGACTAGGCTTGCTCACCCACCACCAAAAACAAACATTAATGTTTAGTTACAGCCAGCTGGTTGCAATGGAGACAGAGATGGAGGGACTGTGTGGAGGAGGAAGAGAAGGGGAAGAGATAGAGAGGAAGGATTGTAAGGAGAAGGAGGGATGCGGGATGAGAGATTAGAGTGATTGGACTCCATAATGTTGGTAGCCAGTCCCTTGGTTTTAGAGGTCTGTGAAGGGGAAGAGAAGAGGGACATTTTTCCTCAGAGAGGAATTTGCTTTGTAGCAGGAGACTAATGTGTCTTAGTTCAGGCAATCCCTTACAAAAAACACGACATTTGCAGTTTCATATGTGTGTTTTTTTTCTCTCTACCCCAGAGTAGTGGGTAGAGAGGAAAAGAGAGAGTGATGGAGTGAGAGGGGATGGAGGAGAGGAGGAGAGATTCATTGAGACAGAGTGGGACGGAGAGAGGAAGAGAAAAAGAGAGTGAGGAGGAATGAGAGAAGTGAGGAGGAATGAAGGAGATTAAGTGAGGAGGAATGGGAGAATGGAGCCATATTAGAGAGAAAATAAAGGAGAGCGATGATGTGAGAGGAGAGAAAGATAGATAGAGTGAGACATTGAAGTGGAGGATGTGTAATGATAAATCACTTGAATGGGGCCAGGGACTTGTGTGGTTTAGTATACAGCCCTGGATTTGGAATACATCCAATTGTATATATTGGGGGGGCTCTGAACTGTACATATGTAATGCTAAACATGTATGGAGTGCCAATTTAACAGAAACATTTTATCTTACCGGGTTTACTTACAATGGTGTGGATTTACTTATGATTGTCACACAATATTTTTTTGATTCAGCATCATTACTTGGATCCACTATTTGACATACGCATCTGCTAAATGACTCGTGCAAACCTGTTTTGAAGGTTCCCTAATGTTTATGTGATTGCCCACTACCCCCTGAGATGTACCCCCAGCAAGCATCCCTGAGATGTAGGCTACCCAGTCCCCCACTACCCCAGCAAGCATCCCTGAGATGTAGACTACCCAGTCCCCCACTACCCCCAGCCAGCACCCCTGAGATGTAGACTCCCCAGTCCCCCACTACCCCCAGCAAGGATCCCTGAGATGTAGGCTACCCAGTCCCCCACTACCCCAGCAAGCATCCCTGAGATGTAGACTCCCCAGTCCCCCACTACCCCCAGCAAGCATCCCTGAGATGTAGGCTACCCAGTCCCCCACTACCCCAGCAAGCATCCCTGAGATGTAGACTACCCAGTCCCCCACTACCCCCAGCCAGCACCCCTGAGATGTAGACTCCCCAGTCCCCCACTACCCCCAGCAAGCATCCCTGAGATGTAGGCTACCCAGTCCCCCACTATCCCAGCAAGCATCCCTGAGATGTAGACTACCCAGTCCCCCACTACCCCAGCCACCATCCCTGAGATGTAGACTACCCAGTCCCCAACTACCCCAGCAAGCATCCCTGAGATGTAGACTACCCAGTCCCCCACTACCCCCAGCCATCATCCCTGAGATGTAGACTACCCAGTCCCCAACTACCCCAGCAAGCATCCCTGAGATGTAGACTACCCAGTCCCCAACTACCCCAGCAAGCATCCCTGAGATGTAGACTACCCAGTCCCCCACTACCCCCAGCCATCATCCCTGAGATGTAGACTACCCAGTCCCCCACTGCCCCCAGCCATCATCCCTGAGATGTAGACTACCCAGTCCCCAACTACCCCCAGCAAGCATCCCTGAGATGTAGGCTACCCAGTCCCCCACTACCCCCAGCCATTATCCCTGAGATGTAGACTACCCAGTCCCCCACTACCCCCAGCAAGCATCCCTGAGATGTAGACTCCCCAGTCCCCCACTACCCCCAGCCAGCACCACTGAGATGTAGACTACCCAGTCCCCAACTACCCCCAACAAGCATCCCTGAGATGTAGACTCCCCAGTCCCCCACTACCCCCAGCCAGCACCACTGAGATGTAGACTACCCAGTCCCCAACTACCCCCAGCAAGCATCCCTGAGATGCAGACTACCCAGTCCACCACTACCCCCAGCCATCATCCCTGAGATGTAGACTCTCCAGTCCCCCACTACCCCCAGCCAGCACCACTGAGATGTAGACTACCCAGTCCCACACTACTCACAGCCAGCACCACTAAGATGTAGACTACCCAGTCCCCCACTACCCCCAGCCAGCACCTCTGAGATGTAGACTACCCAGTCCCCCACTACTCCCAGCCAGCACCACTGAGATGTAGACTCCCCAGTCCCCCACTACCCCCAGCAAGCATCCCTGAGATGTAGGCTACCCAGTCCCCCACTACCCCAGCAAGCATCCCTGAGATGTAGACTACCCAGTCCCCCACTACCCCCAGCCAGCACCCCTGAGATGTAGACTCCCCAGTCCCCCACTACCCCCAGCAAGCATCCCTGAGATGTAGGCTACCCAGTCCCCCACTATCCCAGCAAGCATCCCTGAGATGTAGACTACCCAGTCCCCCACTACCCCAGCCATCATCCCTGAGATGTAGACTACCCAGTCCCCAACTACCCCAGCAAGCATCCCTGAGATGTAGACTACCCAGTCCCCCACTACCCCCAGCCATCATCCCTGAGATGTAGACTACCCAGTCCCCAACTACCCCAGCAAGCATCCCTGAGATGTAGACTACCCAGTCCCCAACTACCCCAGCAAGCATCCCTGAGATGTAGACTACCCAGTCCCCCACTACCCCCAGCCATCATCCCTGAGATGTAGACTACCCAGTCCCCCACTGCCCCCAGCCATCATCCCTGAGATGTAGACTACCCAGTCCCCAACTACCCCCAGCAAGCATCCCTGAGATGTAGGCTACCCAGTCCCCCACTACCCCCAGCCATTATCCCTGAGATGTAGACTCCCCAGTCCCCCACTACCCCCAGCCAGCACCACTGAGATGTAGACTACCCAGTCCCCAACTAACCCCAACAAGCATCCCTGAGATGTAGACTCCCCAGTCCCCCACTACCCCCAGCCAGCACCACTGAGATGTAGACTACCCAGTCCCCAACTACCCCCAGCAAGCATCCCTGAGATGCAGACTACCCAGTCCCCCACTACTCCCAGCCAGCACCACTAAGATGTAGACTACCCAGTCCCCCACTACCCCTAGCCAGCACCTCTGAGATGTAGACTACCCAGTCCCCCACTACTCCCAGCCAGCACCACTGAGATGTAGACTCCCCAGTCCCCCACTACCCCCAGCAAGCATCCCTGAGATGTAGGCTACCCAGTCCCCCACTACCCCAGCAAGCATCCCTGAGATGTAGACTCCCCAGTCCCCCACTACCCCCAGCAAGCATCCCTGAGATGTAGGCTACCCAGTCCCCCACTACCCCAGCAAGCATCCCTGAGATGTAGACTACCCAGTCCCCCACTACCCCCAGCCAGCACCCCTGAGATGTAGACTCCCCAGTCCCCCACTACACCCAGCAAGCATCCCTGAGATGTAGGCTACCCAGTCCCCCACTATCCCAGCAAGCATCCCTGAGATGTAGACTACCCAGTCCCCCACTACCCCAGCCATCATCCCTGAGATGTAGACTACCCAGTCCCCAACTACCCCAGCAAGCATCCCTGAGATGTAGACTACCCAGTCCCCCACTACCCCCAGCCATCATCCCTGAGATGTAGACTACCCAGTCCCCAACTACCCCAGCAAGCATCCCTGAGATGTAGACTACCCAGTCCCCAACTACCCCAGCAAGCATCCCTGAGATGTAGACTACCCAGTCCCCCACTACCCCCAGCCATCATCCCTGAGATGTAGACTACCCAGTCCCCCACTGCCCCCAGCCATCATCCCTGAGATGTAGACTACCCAGACCCCAACTACCCCCAGCAAGCATCCCTGAGATGTAGGCTACCCAGTCCCCCACTACCCCCAGCCATTATCCCTGAGATGTAGACTACCCAGTCCCCAACTACCCCCAACAAGCATCCCTGAGATGTAGACTCCCCAGTCCCCCACTACCCCCAGCCAGCACCACTGAGATGTAGACTACCCAGTCCCCAACTACCCCCAGCAAGCATCCCTGAGATGCAGACTACCCAGTCCCCCACTACCCCCAGCCATCATCCCTGAGATGTAGACTCCCCAGTCCCCCACTACCCCCAGCCAGCACCACTGAGATGTAGACTACCCAGTCCCCAACTACCCCCAGCAAGCATCCCTGAGATGTAAGCTACCCAGTCACCCACTTCCCCCAGCCAGCATCCCTGAGACGCAGACTACCCAGTCCCCCACTACCCCCAGCCCTTATCCCTGAGATGTAGACTACCCAGTCCCCCACTACCACCAGCCATTATCCATGAGATGTAGACTCCCCAGTCCCCCACTACCCCCAGCCAGCATCCCTGAGATGTAGACTACCCAGTCCCCCACTGCCCCCAGCAAGCATCCCTGAGATGTAGACTACCTAGTCCCCAACTACCCCCATCCAGCATCCCTGATATGTAGACTACCCAGTCCCCTACTGCCCCCAGCCAGCATCCCTGAGATGTAGACTACCCAGTCCCCCTCTACCCCCAGCCAGCACCACTGAGATGTAGACTACCCAGTCCCACACTACTCCCAGCCAGCACCACTGAGATGTAGACTACCCAGTCCCACACTACTCCCAGCCAGCACCACTGAGATGTAGACTACCCAGTCCCACACTACTCCCAGCCAGCACCACTAAGATGTAGACTACCCAGTCCCCCACTACCCCCAGCCAGCACCTCTGAGATGTAGACTACCCAGTCCCCCACTACTCCCAGCCAGCACCACTGAGATGTAGACTACCCAGTCCCCCACTACCCCCAGCCAGCACCTCTGAGATGTAGACTACCCAGTCCCCCTCTACTCCCAGCCAGCACCACTGAGATGTAGACTACCCAGTCCCCCACTACCCCCAGCCAGCACCCCTGAGATGTAGACTACCCAGTCCCCCACTACTCCCAGCCAGCACCACTGAGATGTAGACTACCCAGTCCCCCACTACCCCCAGCCCTTATCCCTGAGATGTAGACTACCCAGTCCCCCACTACCACCAGCCATTATCCATGAGATGTAGACTCCCCAGTCCCCCACTACCCCCAGCCAGCATCCCTGAGATGTAGACTACCCAGTCCCCCACTGCCCCCAGTAAGCATCCCTGAGATGTAGACTACCTAGTCCCCCACTACCCCCAGCCAGCATCCCTGATATGTAGACTACCCAGTCCCCTACTGCCCCCAGCCAGCATCCCTGAGATGTAGACTACCCAGTCCCCCTCTACCCCCAGCCAGCACCACTGAGATGTAGACTACCCAGTCCCACACTACTCCCAGCCAGCACCACTGAGATGTAGACTACCCAGTCCCCCACTACCCCCAGCCATCATCCCTGAGATGTAGACTACCCAGTCCCCCACTGCCCCCAGCCATCATCCCTGAGATGTAGACTACCCAGTCCCCAACTACCCCCAGCAAGCATCCCTGAGATGTAGGCTACCCAGTCCCCCACTACCCCCAGCCATTATCCCTGAGATGTAGACTACCCAGTCCCCCACTACCCCCAGCAAGCATCCCTGAGATGTAGACTCCCCAGTCCCCCACTACCCCCAGCCAGCACCACTGAGATGTAGACTACCCAGTCCCCAACTACCCCCAACAAGCATCCCTGAGATGTAGACTCCCCAGTCCCCCACTACCCCCAGCCAGCACCACTGAGATGTAGACTACCCAGTCCCCAACTACCCCCAGCAAGCATCCCTGAGATGCAGACTACCCAGTCCCCCACTACTCCCAGCCAGCACCACTAAGATGTAGACTACCCAGTCCCCCACTACCCCCAGCCAGCACCTCTGAGATGTAGACTACCCAGTCCCCCACTACTCCCAGCCAGCACCACTGAGATGTAGACTCCCCAGTCCCCCACTACCCCCAGCAAGCATCCCTGAGATGTAGACTCCCCAGTCCCCCACTACCCCCAGCAAGCATCCCTGAGATGTAGGCTACCCAGTCCCCCACTACCCCAGCAAGCATCCCTGAGATGTAGACTACCCAGTCCCCCACTACCCCCAGCCAGCACCCCTGAGATGTAGACTCCCCAGTCCCCCACTACACCCAGCAAGCATCCCTGAGATGTAGGCTACCCAGTCCCCCACTATCCCAGCAAGCATCCCTGAGATGTAGACTACCCAGTCCCCCACTACCCCAGCCATCATCCCTGAGATGTAGACTACCCAGTCCCCAACTACCCCAGCAAGCATCCCTGAGATGTAGACTACCCAGTCCCCCACTACCCCCAGCCATCATCCCTGAGATGTAGACTACCCAGTCCCCAACTACCCCAGCAAGCATCCCTGAGATGTAGACTACCCAGTCCCCAACTACCCCAGCAAGCATCCCTGAGATGTAGACTACCCAGTCCCCCACTACCCCCAGCCATCATCCCTGAGATGTAGACTACCCAGTCCCCCACTGCCCCCAGCCATCATCCCTGAGATGTAGACTACCCAGACCCCAACTACCCCCAGCAAGCATCCCTGAGATGTAGGCTACCCAGTCCCCCACTACCCCCAGCCATTATCCCTGAGATGTAGACTACCCAGTCCCCCACTACCCCCAGCAAGCATCCCTGAGATGTAGACTCCCCAGTCCCCCACTACCCCCAGCCAGCACCACTGAGATGTAGACTACCCAGTCCCCAACTACCCCCAACAAGCATCCCTGAGATGTAGACTCCCCAGTCCCCCACTACCCCCAGCCAGCACCACTGAGATGTAGACTACCCAGTCCCCAACTACCCCCAGCAAGCATCCCTGAGATGCAGACTACCCAGTCCCCCACTACCCCCAGCCATCATCCCTGAGATGTAGACTCCCCAGTCCCCCACTACCCCCAGCCAGCACCACTGAGATGTAGACTACCCAGTCCCCAACTACCCCCAGCAAGCATCCCTGAGATGTAAGCTACCCAGTCACCCACTTCCCCCAGCCAGCATCCCTGAGACGCAGACTACCCAGTCCCCCACTACCCCCAGCCCTTATCCCTGAGATGTAGACTACCCAGTCCCCCACTACCACCAGCCATTATCCATGAGATGTAGACTCCCCAGTCCCCCACTACCCCCAGCCAGCATCCCTGAGATGTAGACTACCCAGTCCCCCACTGCCCCCAGCAAGCATCCCTGAGATGTAGACTACCTAGTCCCCAACTACCCCCATCCAGCATCCCTGATATGTAGACTACCCAGTCCCCTACTGCCCCCAGCCAGCATCCCTGAGATGTAGACTACCCAGTCCCCCTCTACCCCCAGCCAGCACCACTGAGATGTAGACTACCCAGTCCCACACTACTCCCAGCCAGCACCACTGAGATGTAGACTACCCAGTCCCACACTACTCCCAGCCAGCACCACTGAGATGTAGACTACCCAGTCCCACACTACTCCCAGCCAGCACCACTAAGATGTAGACTACCCAGTCCCCCACTACCCCCAGCCAGCACCTCTGAGATGTAGACTACCCAGTCCCCCACTACTCCCAGCCAGCACCACTGAGATGTAGACTACCCAGTCCCCCACTACCCCCAGCCAGCACCTCTGAGATGTAGACTACCCAGTCCCCCTCTACTCCCAGCCAGCACCACTGAGATGTAGACTACCCAGTCCCCCACTACCCCCAGCCAGCACCCCTGAGATGTAGACTACCCAGTCCCCCACTACTCCCAGCCAGCACCACTGAGATGTAGACTACCCAGTCCCCCACTACCCCCAGCCCTTATCCCTGAGATGTAGACTACCCAGTCCCCCACTACCACCAGCCATTATCCATGAGATGTAGACTCCCCAGTCCCCCACTACCCCCAGCCAGCATCCCTGAGATGTAGACTACCCAGTCCCCCACTGCCCCCAGTAAGCATCCCTGAGATGTAGACTACCTAGTCCCCAACTACCCCCAGCCAGCATCCCTGATATGTAGACTACCCAGTCCCCTACTGCCCCCAGCCAGCATCCCTGAGATGTAGACTACCCAGTCCCCCTCTACCCCCAGCCAGCACCACTGAGATGTAGACTACCCAGTCCCACACTACTCCCAGCCAGCACCACTGAGATGTAGACTACCCAGTCCCACACTACTCCCAGCCAGCACCACTGAGATGTAGACTACCCAGTCCCACACTACTCCCAGCCAGCACCACTGAGATGTAGACTACCCAGTCCCACACTACTCCCAGCCAGCACCACTGAGATGTAGACTACCCAGTCCCCCTCTACTCCCAGCCAGCACCACTGAGATGTAGACTACGCAGTCCCACACTACTCCCAGCCAGCACCACTAAGATGTAGACTACCCAGTCCCCCACTACCCCCATTCAGCACCTCTGAGATGTAGACTACCCAGTCCCCCACTACTCCCAGCCAGCACCACTGAGATGTAGACTACCCAGTCCCCCACTACCCCCAGCCAGCAC
Source organism: Salvelinus namaycush (assembly GCF_016432855.1). Lineage (NCBI taxonomy): Eukaryota > Metazoa > Chordata > Actinopteri > Salmoniformes > Salmonidae > Salvelinus > Salvelinus namaycush. Next base: position 18,322,978 of record NC_052347.1, on the reverse strand, counting down.
CTCTGAGATGTAGACTACCCAGTCCCCCTCTACTCCCAGCCAGCACCACTGAGATGTAGACTACCCAGTCCCCCACTACCCCCAGCCAGCACCCCTGAGATTTAGACTACCCAGTCCCCCACTACTCCCAGCCAGCACCACTGAGATGTAGACTACCCAGTCCCCCACTACCCCCAGCCAGCACCCCTGAGATGTAGACTACCCAGTCCCCCACTACTCCCAGCCAGCACCACTGAGATGTAGACTACCCAGTCCCCCTCTACTTCCAGCCAGCACCACTGAGATGTAGACTACCCAGTCCCCCTTTACCCCCATCCAGCACCAATGAGATGTAGACCACCCAGTCCCACACTACTCCCAGCCAGCACCACTGAGATGTAGACTACCCAGTCCCCCTCTACTCCCAGCCAGCACCACTGAGATGTAGACTACCCAGTCCCCCTCTACTCCCAGCCAGCACCACTGAGATGTAGACTACCCAGTCCCACACTACTCCCAGCCAGCACCACTAAGATGTAGACTACCCAGTCCCCCACTACCCCCAGCCAGCACCTCTGAGATGTAGACTACCCAGTCCCCCACTACTCCCAGCCAGCACCACTGAGATGTAGACTACCCAGTCCCCCACTACCCCCAGCCAGCACCTCTGAGATGTAGACTACCCAGTCCCCCTCTACTCCCAGCCAGCACCACTGAGATGTAGACTACCCAGTCCCCCACTACCACCAGCCAGCACCCCTGAGATTTAGACTACCCAGTCCCCCACTACTCCCAGCCAGCACCACTGAGATGTAGACTACCCAGTCCCCCACTACCCCCAGCCAGCACCCCTGAGATGTAGACTACCCAGTCCCCCACTACTCCCAGCCAGCACCACTGAGATGTAGACTACCCAGTCCCCCTCTACTCCCAGCCAGCACCACTGAGATGTAGACTACCCAGTCCCCCTTTACCCCCAGCCAGCACCAATGAGATGTAGACCACCCAGTCCCACACTACTCCCAGCCAGCACCACTGAGATGTAGACTACCCAGTCCCCCTCTACTCCCAGCCAGCACCACTGAGATGTAGACTACCCAGTCCCCCTCTACCCCCAGCCAGCACCACTGAGATGTAGACTACCCAGTCCCACACTACTCCCAACCAGCACCACTGAGATGTAGACTACCCAGTCCCACACTACTCCCAGCCAGCACCACTGAGATGTAGACTACCCAGTCCCACACTACTCCCAGCCAGCACCACTGAGATGTAGACTACCCAGTCCCCCTCTACTCCCAGCCAGCACCACTGAGATGTAGACTACCCAGTCCCACACTACTCCCAGCCAGCATCACTAAGATGTAGACTACCCAGTCCCCCACTACCCCCATCCAGCACCTCTGAGATGTAGACTACCCAGTCCCCCACTACTCCCAGCCAGCACCACTGAGATGTAGGCTACCCAGTCCCCCTCTACTCCCAGCCAGCACCAATGAGATGTAGACTACCCAGCCCCCCTCTACCCCCAGCCAGCACCAATGAGATGTAGACCACCCAGTCCCACACTACTCCCAGCCAGCACCACTGAGATGTAGACTACCCAGTCCCCCTCTACTCCCAGCCAGCACCACTGAGATGTAGACTACCCAGTCCCCCTCTACTCCCAGCCAGCACCACTGAGATGTAGACTACCCAGTCCCACACTACCCCCAGCCAGCACCACTGAGATGTAGACCACCCAGTCCCACACTACTCCCAGCCAGCACCACTGAGATGTAGACTACCCAGTCCCACACTACTCCCAGCCAGCACCACTGAGATGTAGACTACCCAGTCCCCCTCTACTCCCAGCCAGCACCCCTGAGATGTAGACTACCCAGTCCCCCTCTACTCCCAGCCAGCACCACTGAGATGTAGACTACCCAGTCCCCCTCTACTCCCAGCCAGCACCACTGAGATGTAGACTACCCAGCCCCCCTCTACTCCCAGCCAGCACCACTGAGATGTAGACTACCCAGTCCCCCTCTACTCCCAGCCAGCACCACTGAGATGTAGACTACCCAGTCCCACACTACCACTCCACAACTCCCGCAACACTCCTACAGGCATAATACTGTAGCATAGAAGCAGACAGTGATACTCAGGCCCCAGTATGTAGCATCAGACAGTGAGACTCAGACCCCAGTATGTAGCATCAGACACTGAGACTCAGACCCCAGTAAGTAGCATCAGACAGCAGTGTGAAAAATAGCCCTGGAGAAAACAGAATGGATGTGTGATTTGAGTCCCCTGCTCAGCAGTAGTAACATCAGGTTCTGGATCAGATCTGCTCTCATTTCCCCCTACTTCTCCCTCCTCCATATATTAGTCCCTCCATCTCTCCTCTCTGATAGCAGCCCTGCTGCTCCTTATCTGAGTCACTCCGCTGTATGTTAGTGGGGGGGTCACGTTGTCTTCATCAGCCCTCCTATCGTGTTATTTTGTGTTCAAATTAGACTGAGGTGTGTGTTGACTGACTGACAGTGTCCTTGTGGCCTCTCCCTATGGGGCTAGAGCAGAATCAGAGGGTATCTGTGTGTTACAAATCTGACAGGACAATTAGTCTTCCTGAGACCTCTCACACACTCTGAATGCCCTTCTGACTCCCTACTACGCTCTCTTCATCACACCCTGAATGCCCTTCTGACTCCCTACTACGCTCTCTTCATCACACCCTGAATGCCCTTCTGACTCCCTACTACGCTCTCTTCATCACACCCTGAATGCCCTTCTGACTCCCTACTACGCTCTCTTCATCACACCCTGAATGCCCTTCTAACTCCCCTACTACGCTCTCTTCATCACACCCTGAATGCCCTTCTAACTCCCTACTACGCTCTCTTCATCACACCCTGAATGCCCTTCTGACTCCCTACTACGCTCTCTACATCACACCCTGAATGCCCTTCCGACTCCCTACTACGCTCTCTTCATCACACCCTGAATGCCCTTCTGACTCCCTACTACGCTCTCTTCATCACACCCTGAATGCCCTTCTGACTCCCCTACTACTCTCTCTTCATTACACCCTGAATACCCTTCTGACTCCCCTACTACGCTCTCTTCATCACACCCTGAATGCCCTTCTAACTCCCCTACTACGCTCTCTTCATCACACCCTGAATGCCCTTCTAACTCCCTACTACGCTCTCTTCATCACACCCTGAATGCCCTTCTGACTCCCTACTACGCTCTCTTCATCACACCCTGAATGCCCTTCTGACTCCCTACTACGCTCTCTACATCACACCCTGAATACCCTTCTAACTCCCCTACTACGCTCTCTTCATCACACCCTGAATGCCCTTCTGACTCCCTACTACGCTCTCTTCATCACACCCTGAATGCCCTTCTGACTCCCTACTACGCTCTCTTCATCACACCCTGAATGCCCTTCTGACTCCCTACTAAGCTCTCTTCATCACACCCTGAATGCCCTTCTGACTCCCTACTACGCTCTCTTCATCACACCCTGAATGCCCTTCTGACTCCCCTACTACGCTCTCTTCATCACACCCTGAATGCCCTTCTGACTCCCTACTACGCTCTCTTCATCACACCCTGAATGCCCTTCTGACTCCCTACTACGCTCTCTTCATCACACCCTGAATGCCCTTCTGACTCCCTACTACGCTCTCTTCATCACACCCTGAATGCCCTTCTGACTCCCTACTACGCTCTCTTCATCACACCCTGAATGCCCTTCTGACTCCCTACTACGCTCTCTTCATCACACCCTGAATGCCCTTCTAACTCCCTACTACGCTCTCTTCATCACACCCTGAATGCCCTTCTGACTCCCTACTACGCTCTCTTCATCACACCCTGAATGCCCTTCTAACTCCCTACTACGCTCTCTACATCACACCCTGAATGCCCTTCTGACTCCCTACTACGCTCTCTTCATCACACCCTGAATGCCCTTCTAACTCCCTACTACGCTCTCTTCATCACACCCTGAATGCCCTTCTGACTCCCCTACTACGCTCTCTTCATCACACCCTGAATGCCCTTCTAACTCCCTACTACGCTCTCTACATCACACCCTGAATGCCCTTCTGACTCCCTACTACGCTCTCTTCATCACACCCTGAATGCCCTTCTGACTCCCCTACTACGCTCTCTTCATCACACCCTGAATGCCCTTCTGACTCCCTACTACGCTCTCTTCATCACACCCTGATTGCCCTTCTAACTCCCTACTACGCTCTCTACATCACACCCTGAATGCCCTTCTGACTCCCCTACTACGCTCTCTTCATCACACCCTGAATGCCCTTCTGACTCCCCTACTACGCTCTCTTCATCACACCCTGAATGCCCTTCTGACTCCCTACTACGCTCTCTTCATCACACCCTGAATGCCCTTCTGACTCCCTACTACGCTCTCTTCATCACACCCTGAATGCCCTTCTGACTCCCTACTACGCTCTCTTCATCACACCCTGAATGCCCTTCTGACTCCCTACTACGCTCTCTTCATCACACCCTGAATGCCCTTCTGACTCCCTACTACTCTCTCTTCATCACACCCTGAATGCCCTTCTGACTCCCTACTACGCTCTCTTCATCACACCCTGAATGCCCTTCTGACTCCCTACTAAGCTCTCTTCATCACACCCTGAATGCCCTTCTGACTCCCCTACTACGCTCTCTTCATCACACCCTGAATGCCCTTCTGACTCCCTACTACGCTCTCTTCATCACACCCTGAATGCCCTTCTAACTCCCTACTACGCTCTCTTCATCACACCCTGAATGCCCTTCTAACTCCCCTACTACGCTCTCTTCATCACACCCTGAATGCCCTTCTGACTCCCCTACTACGCTCTCTTCATCACACCCTGAATGCCCTTCTGACTCCCTACTACGCTCTCTTCATCACACCCTGAATGCCCTTCTGACTCCCTACTACGCTCTCTTCATCACACCCTGAATGCCCTTCTGACTCCCCTACTACGCTCTCTTCATCACACCCTGAATGCCCTTCTGACTCCCTACTACGCTTTCTTCATCACACCCTGAATGCCCTTCTGACTCCCTACTACGCTCTCTTCATCACACCCTGAATGCCCTTCTGACTCCCTACTACGCTCTCTTCATCACACCCTGAATGCCCTTCTGACTCCCCTACTACGCTCTCTTCATCACACCCTGAATGCCCTTCTGACTCCCTACTACGCTCTCTTCATCACACCCTAAATGCCCTTCTGACTCCCCTACTACGCTCTCTTCATCACACCCTGAATGCCCTTCTGACTCCCCTACTACGCTCTCTTCATCACACCCTGAATGCCCTTCTGACTCCCTACTACGCTCTCTTCATCACACCCTGAATGCCCTTCTGACTCCCTACTACGCTCTCTTCATCACACCCTGAATGCCCTTCTGACTCCCTACTACGCTCTCTTCATCACACCCTGAATGCCCTTCTGACTCCCTACTACGCTCTCTTCATCACACCCTGAATGCCCTTCTGACTCCCTACTACTCTCTCTTCATCACACCCTGAATGCCCTTCTGACTCCCTACTACGCTCTCTTCATCACACCCTGAATGCCCTTCTGACTCCCCTACTACGCTCTCTACATCACACCCTGAATGCCCTTCTGACTCCCTACTACGCTCTCTTCATCACACCCTGAATGCCCTTCTGACTCCCTACTACGCTCTCTTCATCACACCCTGAATGCCCTTCTGACTCCCTACTACGCTCTCTTCATCACACACTGAATGCCCTTCTGACTCCCCTACTACGCTCTCTTCATCACACCCTGAATGCCCTTCTGACTCCCTACTACGCTCTCTTCATCACACCCTGAATGCCCTTCTAACTCCCTACTACGCTCTCTTCATCACACCCTGAATGCCCTTCTAACTCCCCTACTACGCTCTCTTCATCACACCCTGAATGCCCTTCTGACTCCCCTACTACGCTCTCTTCATCACACCATGAATGCCCTTCTGACTCCCTACTACGCTCTCTTCATCACACCCTGAATGCCCTTCTGACTCCCTACTACGCTCTCTTCATCACACCCTGAATGCCCTTCTGACTCCCCTACTACGCTCTCTTCATCACACCCTGAATGCCCTTCTGACTCCCTACTACGCTCTCTTCATCACACCCTGAATGCCCTTCTGACTCCCTACTACGCTCTCTTCATCACACCCTGAATGCCCTTCTGACTCCCTACTACGCTCTCTTCATCACACCCTGAATGCCCTTCTGACTCCCCTACTACGCTCTCTTCATCACACCCTGAATGCCCCTCTGACTCCCTACTACGCTCTCTTCATCACACCCTGAATGCCCTTCTGACTCCCCTACTACACTCTCTTCATCACACCCTGAATGCCCTTCTAACTCCCTACTACGCTCTCTTCATCACACCCTGAATGCCCTTCTGACTCCCTACTACGCTCTCTTCATCACACCCTGAATGCCCTTCTGACTCCCTACTACGCTCTCTTCATCACACCCTGAATGCCCTTCTGACTCCCTACTACGCTCTCTTCATCACACCCTGAATGCCCTTCTAACTCCCCTACTACGCTCTCTTCATCACACCCTGAATGCCCTTCTAACTCCCTACTACGCTCTCTTCATCACACCCTGAATGCCCTTCTGACTCCCTACTACGCTCTCTTCATCACACCCTGAATGCCCTTCTGACTCCCTACTACGCTCTCTTCATCACACCCTGAATGCCCTTCTAACTCCCCTACTACGCTCTCTTCATCACACCCTGAATGCCCTTCTGACTCCCCTACTACGCTCTCTTCATCACACTCTGAATGCGTTTCTGACTCCCTACTACGCTCTCTTCATCACACCCTGAATGCCCTTCTGACTCCCTACTACGCTCTCTTCATCACACCCTGAATGCCCTTCTGACTCCCTACTACTCTCTCTTCATCACACCCTGAATGCCCTTCTGACTCCCTACTACGCTTTCTTCATCACACCCTGAATGCCCTTCTGACTCCCTACTACGCTCTCTTCATCACACCCTGAATGCCCTTCTGACTCCCTACTACGCTCTCTTCATCACACCCTGAATGCCCTTCTGACTCCCCTACTACGCTCTCTTCATCACACCCTGAATGCCCTTCTGACTCCCTACTACGCTCTCTTCATCACACCCTGAATGCCCTTCTGACTCCCCTACTACGCTCTCTTCATCACACCCTGAATGCCCTTCTGACTCCCCTACTACGCTCTCTTCATCACACCCTGAATGCCCTTCTGACTCCCTACTACGCTCTCTTCATCACACCCTGAATGCCCTTCTGACTCCCTACTACGCTCTCTTCATCACACCCTGAATGCCCTTCTGACTCCCTACTACGCTCTCTTCATCACACCCTGAATGCCCTTCTGACTCCCTACTACGCTCTCTTCATCACACCCTGAATGCCCTTCTGACTCCCTACTACTCTCTCTTCATCACACCCTGAATGCCCTTCTGACTCCCTACTACGCTCTCTTCATCACACCCTGAATGCCCTTCTGACTCCCCTACTACGCTCTCTACATCACACCCTGAATGCCCTTCTGACTCCCTACTACGCTCTCTTCATCACACCCTGAATGCCCTTCTGACTCCCTACTACGCTCTCTTCATCACACCCTGAATGCCCTTCTGACTCCCTACTACGCTCTCTTCATCACACACTGAATGCCCTTCTGACTCCCCTACTACGCTCTCTTCATCACACCCTGAATGCCCTTCTGACTCCCTACTACGCTCTCTTCATCACACCCTGAATGCCCTTCTAACTCCCTACTACGCTCTCTTCATCACACCCTGAATGCCCTTCTAACTCCCCTACTACGCTCTCTTCATCACACCCTGAATGCCCTTCTGACTCCCCTACTACGCTCTCTTCATCACACCATGAATGCCCTTCTGACTCCCTACTACGCTCTCTTCATCACACCCTGAATGCCCTTCTGACTCCCTACTACGCTCTCTTCATCACACCCTGAATGCCCTTCTGACTCCCCTACTACGCTCTCTTCATCACACCCTGAATGCCCTTCTGACTCCCTACTACGCTCTCTTCATCACACCCTGAATGCCCTTCTGACTCCCTACTACGCTCTCTTCATCACACCCTGAATGCCCTTCTGACTCCCTACTACGCTCTCTTCATCACACCCTGAATGCCCTTCTGACTCCCCTACTACGCTCTCTTCATCACACCCTGAATGCCCCTCTGACTCCCTACTACGCTCTCTTCATCACACCCTGAATGCCCTTCTGACTCCCCTACTACACTCTCTTCATCACACCCTGAATGCCCTTCTAACTCCCTACTACGCTCTCTTCATCACACCCTGAATGCCCTTCTGACTCCCTACTACGCTCTCTTCATCACACCCTGAATGCCCTTCTGACTCCCTACTACGCTCTCTTCATCACACCCTGAATGCCCTTCTGACTCCCTACTACGCTCTCTTCATCACACCCTGAATGCCCTTCTAACTCCCCTACTACGCTCTCTTCATCACACCCTGAATGCCCTTCTAACTCCCTACTACGCTCTCTTCATCACACCCTGAATGCCCTTCTGACTCCCTACTACGCTCTCTTCATCACACCCTGAATGCCCTTCTGACTCCCTACTACGCTCTCTTCATCACACCCTGAATGCCCTTCTAACTCCCCTACTACGCTCTCTTCATCACACCCTGAATGCCCTTCTGACTCCCCTACTACGCTCTCTTCATCACACTCTGAATGCCCTTCTGACTCCCTACTACGCTCTCTTCATCACACCCTGAATGCCCTTCTGACTCCCTACTACGCTCTCTTCATCACACCCTGAATGCCCTTCTGACTCCCTACTACTCTCTCTTCATCACACCCTGAATGCCCTTCTGACTCCCCTACTACGCTCTCTTCATCACACCCTGAATGCCCTTCTGACTCCCCTACTACGCTCTCTTCATCACACCCTGAATGCCCTTCTGACTCCCTACTACGCTCTCTTCATCACACCCTGAATGCCCTTCTGACTCCCTACTACGCTCTCTTCATCACACCCTGAATGCCCTTCTGACTCCCTACTACGCTCTCTTCATCACACCCTGAATGCCCTTCTGACTCCCTACTACGCTCTCTTCATCACACCCTGAATGCCCTTCTGACTCCCTACTACGCTCTCTTCATCACACCCTGAATGCCCTTCTGACTCCCTACTACGCTCTCTTCATCACACCCTGAATGCCCTTCTGACTCCCCTACTACGCTCTCTTCATCACACCCTGAATGCCCTTCTGACTCCCTACTACGCTCTCTTCATCACACCCTGAATGCCCTTCTGACTCCCCTACTACGCTCTCTTCATCACACCCTGAATGCCCTTCTGACTCCCTACTACGCTCTCTTCATCACACCCTGAATGCCCTTCTGACTCCCCTACTACGCTCTCTTCATCACACCCTGAATGCCCTTCTGACTCCCCTACTACGCTCTCTTCATCACACCCTGAATGCCCTTCTGACTCCCTACTACGCTCTCTTCATCACACCCTGAATGCCCTTCTGACTCCCTACTACGCTCTCTTCATCACACCCTGAATGCCCTTCTGACTCCCTACTACGCTCTCTTCATCACACCCTGAATGCCCTTCTGACTCCCTACTACGCTCTCTTCATCACACCCTGAATGCCCTTCTGACTCCCCTACTACGCTCTCTTCATCACACCCTGAATGCCCTTCTGACTCCCTACTACGCTCTCTTCATCACACCCTGAATGCCCTTCTGACTCCCTACTACGCTCTCTTCATCACACCCTGAATGCCCTTCTGACTCCCTACTACGCTCTCTTCCGCAGACACACAAGCATTACATTTGTTTTAAAATGTGAGTCATTTTAAGACACGCTTGTCCAGAGCAACCTACAGTAGTAAACACATACATCCTCATCCTTTCTGTCACGGATCCCTCCGGAACTTTCATTACGCACACCTGTCCCCTATTCCCACTGATTAGTACTTGTATAAGTGTGTCCTTAGGTTTCCATTGGGCTGTCGATTATTGTTACTGTGTCTGTTGGTGCGTGTGAGTACCTGTGCTGTGTGTTTTGGGCTTTTGTTCCCTTGTGGATTGAGCAGATGTTTACGGGTCTCGTCCCGTGTGTTAATCATTGTGCGTGTGTGTTATTTATTCAAGGTACTCCTCGCTCTTTTGTTTGGGTTTCTACCCTGTGTTTTTGTTACGTGTTTGTTTGGTCTTTGTAAAGGCACGCCATAATTTGGGCTTAATAAAAAACCCTATTACGCATTCCTGCGTCTGTCTCCCGACCCTTCATACCAACGTGACACTTTCATCCTGGTCTCCAGTGGGAATCAAACCCACAACCCTGGTGTTGCAACCGCCATGCTACACAGGACCATTAGCTGAGAGTAAAAGCCCAACACAAATGCACGCACACGCGCACACACAGACACACACACACACTGAGCTCAACCTGTGTAATTGAAAAATGGTACATGTGAAGATTAAGTGCAGCTTATCCCACTGAGGTGTGTGCGTGCGCCCACACGTGTGTGTACATGTATGTATGCACGTACGAACGTGTGTGTGTTTGTCCGTGTGTGAGTCAGCTTACTCTTTATCAGTCCACAGAAAACAACAATCACCCCACCTCTGGCTGGAAACATTAGATCTGGAAACTTTTTCCTTAAAACTTCTTACGACAACATCCGCTGAAAAGGCAGAGTGCGAAATTCAAAAATATTTGTTGATATTTTTAACTTTTATTACATTCACAAGTGCAATACACCAAGTTAAAGCTTAACTTCTTGTTAATTTACCCATCGTGTCCGATTTCAAAAAGGCTTTACAGCGAAAGCACACCATATGATTATGTTAGGTCAGAGCCTAGTCACAAAAAAACATACAGCCATTTTCCAGCCAAAGAGAGGAGTCACAAAAAGCAGACATAGAGGTAAAATTAATCACTAACCTTTGATGATCTTCATCAGATGGCACTCATAGGACTTCATGTTACACAATACATTTATGTTTTGTTCGATAAAGTTCATATTTATATCCAAAAATATCAGTTTACATTGGCGCGTTATATGGTCAGTAATGTTGTGCCTCGAAAACATCCGGCGAATTTTCAGAGAGCCACATCAATTTACAGAAATACTCATCATAAACTTTGATAAAAGATACAATGTTATGCACAGAATTAAAGATATACTTCTCCTTAATGCAACCGCTGTATCAGATTTAAAAAAAGCTTTACGAAAAAAGCACACCATGCAATAATCTGAGTACGGCGCTCAGACACAAAAACAAGCCATACAGGTACCCGCCATTTTGTGGAGTCAACAGAAGTCAGAAAAAGCATTATAAATATTCACTTACCTTTGATGATCTTCATCAGAATGCACTCCCAGGAATCCCAGTTCCACAATAAATGTTTGTTTTGTTCGATAAAGTCCATAATTTATGTCCAAATACCTCCTTTTTGTTAGCGCGTTTAGTTCACAAATCCAAACTCACGAGGCGCGGGCAAGTCAAGGCGAAAGTTCAGACGAAAAGTCCAAAAAGTTATATAACAGTTCGTAGAAACATGTCAAACAATGTATAGAATCAATCTTTAGGATGTTTTTAACATAAATCTTCAATAATGTTTCAACCGGAGAATTCCTTTGTCTTTAGAAATGCAATGGAATGCAGGTCGCTCTCACGGCCACGCCCGTGACCAGCTCATGGCATTCTGCCAGACCTCTGGTTGAAACAGCTCTCATTCTCTCCCCCTTCACAGTAGAAGCCTCAAACAAGGTTCTAAAGACTGTTGACATCTAGTGGAAGCCGTAGGAAGTTCAATATGACACCATAGACAGTGTATATTAGAAAGGCAATGAGTTGAAAAACTACAAACCTCAGATTTCCCACTTCCTGGTTGGATTTTTCTCAGGTTTTTGCCTGCCATATGAGTTCTGTTATATTCACAGACATCATTCAAACAGTTTTAGAAACTTCCGAGTGTTTACTATTCAAATCTACTAATAATATGCATATATTAGCTTCTGGGCCTGAGTAGCAGGAAGTTTACTCTGGGCACGCTTTTCATCCGAACGTGAAAATGCTGCCCCCTATCCCAAACAGGTTTTAACCTCTCTCCTCTCATCTTTAATTTCAATGTGAGAATGCCCCAAAATAGAAAAATTAAGGCTTGAATATCAAGCAATGTGTTTTTGGTGATTAACAACAGGACCCTGGTCAGTGAAGGACTGAGAGAGAGCCAGACACAGCTTTCAAACTGAGCATCATGTTCATTAAACATCTGCACATCTACTGACCTCTAATCTTTCATCTGACCGCTCGCCAGCACTGTTCCCACTCCGGGACGTGAGAGAGAGAGTGTGTGTGTGTGTGTGTGTGTGTGTGTGTGTGTGTGTGTGTGTGTGTGTGTGTGTGTGTGTGTGTGTGTGTGTGTGTGTGTGTGTGTGTGTGTGTGTGTGTGTGTGTGTGTGTGTGTGTGTGTGTGTGTATGTGCCATGCCCCATCCAAACCATGCTAGAAATAATTAGTGTGTAGCAAAGACAGACTGAACATCTGCACAGCTGTACCCACTGGAAAGGGAGCCAAACACATGGGGTCAGCATAATAGTGTGACTCTTACTAAATGACAAGGTGGGTTGAAGAGCCTGGCTAATGGTCAGAGACAAATAGGTACATCTAGAGGGTTTATTCATGCTAGGTTGTGCCGAGAAAAGCACAACTTGACAGTGTCAAATTCAGCCTAAGTCAGTGTAGAGTGGAATTACAGATAGACTCATTCTACTTGTATGATGTTAACCTTTCACGAGTATCAACCCCGTATCCGGGATCACCCCCCACCCCCCCCACACTGATTAGCATCGCTAGCATAGCTTCACAAGTAAATAGTAGCATCTAAATATCATTAAATCACAAGTCCAAGACACCAGATGAAAGATACAGATCTTGTGAATAAACCCATCATTTCTGTTTTTTAAAATGTTTTACAGGGAAGACACAATATGTAAATCTATTAGCTAACCACGTTAGCAAAATACACCATCTTTCTTTGTCCACCATTTTCTCTCTCCACCACTAGCTATCACCAATTCGGCTAAACTAAGATATTGATAGCAACAAACCAAGAAAAAAACTCATCAGATGACAGTCTGATAACATATTTATGGTATAGGATAGGTGTTGTTAGAAAAAAGTGCATATTTCAGGTAGAAATCACAGTTTACAATTGCACCGACCATCACAAATCGACTAGAATTACTAGATAGAGCAACGTGTATGACCAATTTACTCATCATAAAACATTTCATAAAAATAGACAAAGCATAGCAATGGAAAGACACAGTTCTTGTGATTTCAGACCATATTTCAGATTTTCTAAGCGTTTTTCAGCGAAAACACAATAAATCGATAAGTTAGCATACCACATGTACAAACGTTAGTAGAGCATGAATTCAAGGCAAAGGGAGCTATAACGTTATCATCGCCAAAATATATTAATTTTTTCACTAACCTTCTCAGAATTCTTCCGATGACACTCCTGTAACATCATTTTACAACATACATATACAGTTTGTTCGAAAAGGTGCATATTTAGCCATACAAAACCGTGGTTATACAATGGAAATAGTCACAACTCAAGCATCAAAATGAGGGACGTCAGCTTTCAGAGTGATCTAGTTTAATCCAAAGCTAATCATATACTTGACTAAAAAATACAGAGTTGACAGGAATCGAAAGACAAATTAGTTCTTAATGCAACCGCTGACTTACATTTTTAAAATTATCCTTACTTTTCAATACAGGGTTCGCCAAGTGAAGCTATACCAAACAAAATGGCGAAATATGCGTTTAAAATATTTCGACAGAACAACGATTTATCATATTAAATATTGCTTACTTTGAGCTGTTCTTCCATCAGATTCTTGGGCAATGTATTCTTTCTTGGGTTTAATCTTCTTTTGGTCGAAAGATGTCCTTTGTCCGTCTAAATGCCCGCTAACGTTCGACCGGGACCCCGAAATGTGCCCGGTGCTTCACATAGAAATGCATCAAAATCGCACTAAACGGATATAAATTGCTATAAAACGGTTTAAATTAACTACCTTATGATGTTTCTAAGTCCTATATCGAATTAAATTACAGACGGATACATTTCAAGTTGATAACCGAGCCTGTGAAAATGGCATCCGGAGGTCCCTTCCTGCGTAAGGGCGAGCGTCGAAAGGGGGGCTACTCTCACTCCTTGGTCTTTTATAACCTCTGAGAGCTACGGAGAAGGCCCATTCCACTTCTCATTGGTTACTGACATCCAGGGGAAGGCGGGTGCAGTTCGTGTCATTCCATAGGATAGACAGAGACCTTAAAAACTGATCTGAAACCAGAGCTTCGCTCTCAGACCTTTCACTGTCTGTCATGGATTTCGCTGTAGAAAGAGTTCTGGGTCACCCACAGACATCATTCCAACTTTGTATGAAACTAGAAAGTGTTTTCTATCCAATAGAATTAATAATATGCATATTGTACGAGCAAGAATTGAGTACTAGGCAGTTTAATTTGGAGACGACAAAATGCTAATTCGGAACAGCACCCCCTGTAGTCGCAAGAAGTTAACCACATGACAGTTGCAGATGATATCCCCACAAGCAGCCTCTAAAGCCTTATGTACTAACTGTACTGGAAGTCACGTTGGATAACATTACAATGTCTAATGTAGTGGCGCTGATACAATTCTAATGTGTAGTGCTGTGTTGAATGCTGCTGAGACTGACTCCTTAGTTAAAGCTCTGCTTGTGAGATCCACACAGGGGGGTTAGAACTGAGCCATAGGGACATCTGGGGAACCAGCAGGAGACTTGGGCTGATGTGCCAGCCACCAGCTCTGTAGTCATATACCTCTCTGCATCCCTTTGCTGGCTGTCAGAAGAAGCTAAGCAGGATTGGGGCAATCCTTGGATGGATGGGAGACCAGATGCTGCTCGAAGTGGAAACTCAAAAGATGAAGAGCAGTGACTGCTTTAAAATGCCCATGCTGTCACAGAAGTGATCATTGGGAAAGATTGGAAGGCCTCCCTCTAGTGTTTATAACTATACCTTACAATGATGTGCACGCTACTACACAGGTGGTTGGTGGCACCTTAATTGGGGAGGACGGACTCGTGGTAATCGCTGGAGCAGAATGAGTGGTATCAAATACATCATGCAGCATGGTATCAAATACATCAAATGTGTTTGATGCATTCCATTTGCTCTGTTCCAGTCATTATAGCCGTCCTCCTCTCAGCAGCCTCCACTGGTCTACTAGGGCTGTGGTGGCCATTGCATTTTGTCAGCTAGTACTGTCATGCAAATAACTGCCGGTCTCACGTTAATCCCCAAATCTGGGGAAGGGTACCAAAACATTTATGCAGCATTGAAGGTCCCCAAGAACACAGTGGCCTCCAACATTCTTAAATGGAAGAAGTTTGGAACCACCAAGACTCTTCCTGGAGCTGGCCGCCCTGCCAAACTGAACAATCGGGGGAGAAGGGTCTTGGTCAGGGAGGTGACCAAGAACCCAATGGTCACTCTCACAGCGTTCCAGAGTTCCTCTGTGGAGATGGGGGAACCTTCCAGAAGGATAACCATCTCTGCAGCACTCCACCAATCAGGCCTTTATGGTAGTGGCCAGACGGAAGCCACTCCTCAGTAAAAGGCACATGACAGCCAAACGTCACCTAAAGACTCTCAGACCATGAGAAACAAGATGTTCTGGTCTGATGAAAACAAGATTGAACCCTTTGGTCTGAATTCCAAACGTCACGTCTGGAGATAACCTGGCACCATCCCTACGGTGAAGCATGGTGGTGGCAGTATCATGTTGTTGGGATGTTTTTCAGCGGCAGGGACTGGGAGACTAGTCAGGATCGAGTGAAAGATGAACGGAGCAAAGTACAGACAGATCCTTGATGAAGATCTGCTCCAGAGAGCTCAGAACACAGCCAAGACCACATGATGTGGCTTCGGGACAAGTCTCTGAATGTCCTTGCGTGGCCCAGCCAGAGCCTGGATTTGAACCCGATTGAACATCTCTGGAGAGACCTGAAAATAGCTGTGCTGCAACGCTCCCCATCCAACCTGACAGAACTTGAGAGGATCTGCAGAGAAGAATGGGAGAAACTCCCCATAGGTGTGCCAATCCTGTAGCATCATACCCAAGAAGACTCGAGGCTGTAATCGCTGCCAAAGGTTCTTAAACAAAGTACTGAGTAAAGGGTCTGAATACTTGTTTAAATTATTTATTTCCAAAAACCTGTTTTTGCACCGTATCTACAATACAAAATCCATGTGTTCGTGTATGTAGAGTGTTTGTCTTATCATGTGTAAGTGTGTGTCAGTGTGTGTGTGTGTCTCTTCACCGTCCCCGCTGTTCCATAAGGTGTATTTTTATCTGTTTTTTAAATCTGATTCTACTGCTTGCATCAGTTACCTGATGTGGAATAGAGTTCCTTATAGTCATGGCTCTATGTAGTACTCTGTGTCTCCCATAGTCTGTTTTGTACTTTGGGATTGTGAAGAGACCTCTGATGGCATGTCTTGTGGGGTATGTATGGGTGTCCAAGCTGTGTGCCAGTAGTTTAAACAGACACCTCGGTGCATTCAGCATGTCAACACTTCTTACAAAAACAAGTAGTGTTGAGGTTAATCTCTCCTCCCCTTTAAAGCCATGAGAGATTGACATGCATGTTATTAATGTTAGCTCTCCGTGTACATTTAAGAGCCAGCCGTGCTGCCCTGTTCTGTGTGGGTGGAGGTCTAGGTGTATGTGTGTGTGTGTGTGTGTGTGTGTGTGTGTGTGTGTGTGTGTGTGTGTGTGTGTGTGTGTGTGTGTGTGTGTGTGTGTGTGTGTGTGTGTGTGCAGTATCACGGTTTGATGTCTTGGCCTCACTGTGGCCAATTTGAGTGTGTCTCATGGTCTTTAACGCCAAAGAGGATAATACACCTCAACCATCCCCAATAGCTGCTTCTGGAATTCTGAATGAAGTCTCTTGAGTCTTACAGCGAGATTTTAAACCAGAGAGCTATTAAACCAGTCGTTTGTCTTTTTAAACCAGTTTTCTGGCATTTTCAAACCAGTCTTTTGGCTTTTTAAAACAGTTTTCTGGCATTTTCAAACCAGTCTTTTGGCTTTTTAAACCAGTTTTACACTTTACATGAACACTGTAACGTCTGGAGAGTGATGGGTGTGGAGTCAGACGCAGAGAGCAGAAGGTTGACGGGGAAAAACTCTTTAATGTCCTTTCACACAGTAACCAGTTACAAACATGGGTGAAGCCCAAAACACAGGTGCAACAAACCCAAAACCATAGTTACCAAAATACCGGACAGCGAAAACCCAAAAGAACACAAACACCACTAACGTAAAATAACCACAAGCCCGCACAAACACCAGTGGGCTAAAGGAACTTAAATAACACCCGTCCCAAAACCCCAACAAGGAACAGGTCAAAACAATTAGACAGAAACAAACGAAAAGGAAAAAGGGATCGGTGGCAGCTAGTAGACCGGCGACGACGACCGCCGAGCGCCACCCGAACAGGAAGGGGAGCCACCTTCGGTGGTATTCGTGACAAACACAGTCTGTGGTTTGTGAACTGTCTCACTGGTGTAATGAAGCTAAAACACCATGTCACCCAGTCAATTACTCCCGTGATAAACAATAACCTGGTCCTGATATTGATGCTGTTCCCTGCTTTCATTTTCTACTCCTCTCTGTTTCTGTCTCTGTCTCTGTCTCTGTCTCTGTCTCTGTCTCTCTCTCTCTCTCTCTCTCTCTCTCTCTCTCTCTCTCTCTCTCTCTCTCTCTCTCTCTCTCTCTCTCTATCTCTGTCTTTCTCTCTCTCTGTCTCTCTCTCTCTGTCTCTCTCCCTCTGTCTCTCTCTGTCTTTCTCTCTCTCTCTCTCTCTCTCTCTCTCTCTCTCTCTCTCTCTCTCTCTCTCTCTCTCTCTCTCTCTCTCTGTATCTCTCTGTCTCTCTCTGTCTCTCTCTGTCTCTCTCTCTGTATCTCTCTGTCTCTCTCTCTCTCTCTGTCTCTCTCTCTCTCTCTCTCTCTGTCTCTCTCTCTGTCTCTCTCTCTGTCTCTCTGTGTCTCTCTGTGTCTCTCTCTCTCTCTCTCTCTCTCTCTCTCTCTCTCTCTCTCTCTCTCTCTGTCTCTCTGTATCTCTCTGTCTCTCTCTGTCTCTCTCTCTGTATCTCTCTGTCTCTCTCTCTCTGTCTCTCTCTCTCTCTCTCTCTCTCTCTCTCTCTCTCTCTCTCTCTCTCTCTCTCTCTCTCTCTCTCTCTCTCTCTGTCTCTCTCTCTGTCTCTCTCTCTGTCTCTCTCTCTGTCTCTCTCTCTCTCTCTCTCTCTCTCTCTCTCTCTCTCTCTCTGTCTCTCTCTGAGGTGTAAATGAGAATGAAACAGAGACGAACCTCTGTATTTTTTATCAAGGAAATATGAGAAAAGCCCTCAGACTTTTATCTCTCCCTCTTTTCCTCTTTGTCGCTCTTTTATCTTTCCCTATTTTCTCTCTGTCACTCTTTACTCCCCATCAACGGCTACTCCCCATCTCCCTCCCTATTCTTTCTTCCCCCTTATGTCTGAGGGTTCTCTCCTCTCCTCCTCCCTCATCTCCCTCGCTTGCTGTTTATTGTGTCAGGCCCTGACAGTTCAGCTCTCTTTTATTCTTCCTCTCTCCCTCTTTCTTCTTTAAAAATAGAGGAAGGCACCACTGTCAAGGTATCCTTTTATAACGGGATCTTTCTTGATCCCTCTTTCTTCTCACATCACCCTCTTTCCTTCCTTTATTCCTCTTTTCTCTCTGTTTTCAAACCCCTGTCTTCCTTCCTTCCTTCAGCTCTCTCTCCCCCCCTCGCCTCACCCCATCCCCACTTTGGCTACTTAGGTGTTAAGGGAATTATGTTCCCAATGTTCATAAACTGAACTTCAATGAAATACTCTGCCTGTAGCCCAGAGTTTGTAAGGTCCTGGTTGAAATGAAACAGACAGAGGCCAGTCACGATAGTCAGAATGTTTATTCGCGAGAGCTCTGCCAATCATACCATGCACATAGGTTTATATACCTCTCATTTCGTCATAAATGTCCCTCCTCCTCTCTAACAATGACAATGCAGTTTCCAAGTTTATTCCAACACATACATTGCTTATCATATTCTGCAACATGTTACATAATCTACTGCAAGCCTAACGGTTTCTCCCCTCCCTGAGTGGGGAGACTTTCTTCCTGCTATCAGTTTCACAGTGGTCACAAGTTGTCTGTCACAAGTTGTCTGTCCACAGTTCCCCTTTTCCTCTGCACAAACATTCAAATCATTATACAGAGACAGGGTAGAATTCTGTTATAGTCCTATCATTACTTTAAACGTATACATCATTTAGTCATTATACATAAAATCCATAACAAGGACTGATAAATCAGAGAATGTTCCAGAAAAATGAATAAATACTCACATATACAGTTATAGAACAACAGTTGTATATCAACTGTGTACAGATGTTTTAATCCTTTAATGACATGTAATATCACCTATTTCTATGATGGATCAGGTGTTGGGAGCATGGTACTGGCAATGCTACGGTTGTGAGTTCAATTTCCAGGATGGATTCACTATGTTTGTGTGTGTGGGTGTGGGTGTGGGTGTGTGTGTGTGTGTGTGTACATAACTGTAGTTCAATAGTGTCTGCTGAATGACCATATTCTTATGATGTAATACCCTCTTTATAATCTCTTGTGTTAGAAAGACTACGGTCAGTAAATAAGAGGAATACAGGTATATTTTGATCTCTCTCTCTCTCTCTACCTTTCTCACTCCATCCCTCCCTCTATCCCACTCTCTTTCTCCATCCCTCCCATTGTTTTCCTTTCTCTCGCTTTCCCTTCCTCTCCATCCTTCTTCTCCTTGCTCACTATCTCTCTCCTTTCGTCTCCACCTGTTCCTCTCTCTCTCTCCTTTCTTCTTCTCTTCCTCTCTCTGCCTGCAGCTAGTTAGTGGCCTAGATAGTGATCATTGCAGAAGGTTAGTTACCATAGTCAAAGAAACAAAACTATGGTGTTATGCTGGTGAATGAGGACCCAAAAGCGACGTAATAGTAACAGTCTTTATTCCAGTATAAAACAAATAATGATTCTCCTGGATAATATCAATGGTCAATCCAAAACAGGAACTGAAATCCTCTCGTCAATAGAGAGGAACGACTGGAGACGCGACCACAGACTGCAGGTCGCTTCAGGAAGGCACTGGCCGTAGCTGACATAGACACCTGCTCACACGCAGCATCTGAAGAAGGCAAAGAACACGACAGGGCGGAACAAGGACACAGGAACAGCAAACATCAAACAAGAATCCGACAAGGACAGAAGCGGAAAACAGAGGGAGAAATAGGGACTCTAATCAGAGGGCAAAATAGGGGACAGGTGTGAAAGAGTAAATGAGGTCGTTAGGAGAATGAGAAACAGCTGGGAGCAGGAACGGAACGATAGAGAGAGAGAGCGGGAGGGGGAGAGAGGGAGGAGGAGAGAGAGAGAGAGAAAGAGGGAAAGAACCTAATAAGACCAGCAGAGGGAAGCACAGGGACAAGACATGAAGATCAAAGACAAAACATGACAGTACCCCCCCACTCACCGAGCGCCTCCTGGCGCACTCGAGGAGGAACCCTGGCGGCAACGAAGGAAATCATCAATCAACGAACGGTCCAGCACGTCCCGAGATGGAACCCAACTCCTCTCCTCAGGACCGTAACCCTCCCAATCCACTAAGTACTGGTGACCACGTCCCCGAGAACGCATGTCCATGATCTTTCGTACCTTGTAAATAGGAGCGCCCTCGACAAGGACGGGGGGGGGGGGGGGAAGACGAACGGGGGCGCGAAGAAAAGGCTTGACACAAGAGACATGGAAGACAGGGTGGACGCGACGAAGATGTCGCGGAAGAAGCAGTCGCACAGCGACAGGATTGACGACCTGAGAGACACGGAACGGACCAATGAACCGCGGAGTCAACTTGCGAGAAGCTGTCGTAAGGGGAAGGTTACGAGTGGAAAGCCACACTCTCTGACCGCGACAATACCTAGGACTCCTAATCCTACGTCTATTGGCGGCTCTCACAGTCTGCGCCCTGTAACGGCAAAGTGCAGACCTGACCCTCCTCCAGGTGCGCTCACAACGTTGGACAAAAGCCTGAGCGGAGGGAACGCTGGACTCGGCGAGCTGGGACGAGAACAGAGGAGGCTGGTACCCAAGACTACTCTGAAACGGAGATAGCCCGGTAGCAGACGAAGGAAGCGAGTTGTGAGCGTACTCAGCCCAGGGGAGCTGTTCTGCCCAAGACGCAGGGTTTCGAAACGAAAGGCTGCGTAATATGCGACCAATCGACTGATTGGCCCTTTCTGCTTGACCGTTAGACTGGGGATGAAACCCGGAAGAGAGACTGACAGAAGCACCAATCAAACGACAGAACTCCCTCCAAAACTGTGACGTGAATTGCGGACCTCTGTCTGAAACGGCGTCTAACGGGAGGCCATGAATTCTGAACACATTCTCAATGATGATTTGTGCCGTCTCCTTAGCGGAAGGAAGCTTAGCGAGGGGAATGAAATGTGCCGCCTTAGAGAACCTATCGATAACCGTAAGAATCACAGTCTTCCCCGCAGACGAAGGCAGACCGGTAATAAAGTCTAAGGCGATGTGAGACCATGGTCGAGAAGGAATGGGAAGCGGTCTGAGACGACCGGCAGGAGGAGAGTTACCTGACTTAGTCTGCGCGCAGTCCGAACAAGCAGCCACGAAACGGCGCGTGTCCCGCTCCTGAGTAGGCCACCAAAACCGCTGGCGAATAGAAGCAAGCGTACCCCGAACGCCGGGATGGCCAGCTAACTTGGCAGAGTGAGCCCACTGAAGAACAGCCAGACGAGTAGAGACAGGAACGAACAGAAGGTTACTAGGACAAGCGCGCGGCGACGCAGTGTGAGTGAGTGCTTGCTTTACCTGTCTCTCAATTCCCCAGACAGTCAACCCGACAACACGCCCTTCAGGGAGAATCCCCTCGGGGTCGGTAGAAGCCACAGAAGAACTAAAGAGACGGGATAAGGCATCAGGCTTGGTGTTCTTATTTCCCGGACGATAGGAAATCACGAACTCGAAACGAGCGAAAAACAACGCCCAACGAGCCTGACGTGCATTAAGTCGTTTGGCAGAACGGATGTACTCAAGGTTCTTATGGTCAGTCCAAACGACAAAAGGAACGGTCGCCCCCTCCAACCACTGTCGCCATTCGCCTATGGCTAAGCGGATGGCGAGCAGTTCGCGGTTACCCACATCATAGTTGCGTTCCGATGGCGACAGGCGATGAGAAAAGTAAGCGCAAGGATGGACCTTATCGTCAGACTGGAAGCGCTGAGACAGAATGGCTCCCACGCCCACCTCTGAAGCGTCAACCTCGACAATGAATTGTTTAGTGACGTCAGGAGTAACAAGGATAGGGGCGGATGTAAAACGCTTCTTGAGGAGATCAAAAGCTCCCTGGGCGGAACCGGACCACTTAAAGCAAGTCTTGACAGAAGTCAGAGCTGTGAGAGGGGCAGCCACTTGACCGAAATTACGAATGAAACGCCGATAGAAATTAGCGAAACCGAGAAAGCGCTGCAACTCGACACGTGACTTAGGAACGGGCCAATCGCTGACAGCCTGGACCTTAGCGGGATCCATCTGAATGCCTTCAGCGGAAATAACAGAACCGAGAAATGTGACAGAGGAGACATGAAAGGCGCACTTCTCAGCCTTCACGTAGAGACAATTCTCTAAAAGGCGCTGGAGTACACGTCGAACGTGCTGAACATGAATCTCGAGTGACGGTGAAAAAATCAGGATATCGTCAAGGTAAACGAAAACAAAAATGTTCAGCATGTCTCTCAGTACATCATTAACTAATGCCTGAAAGACAGCTGGAGCATTAGCGAGACCGAACGGCAGAACCCGGTATTCAAAATGCCCTAACGGAGTGTTAAACGCCGTTTTCCACTCGTCCCCCTCTCTGATGCGTACGAGATGGTAAGCGTTACGAAGGTCCAACTTAGTAAAGAACCTGGCTCCCTGCAAAATCTCGAAGGCTGACGACATAAGGGGAAGCGGATAACGATTCTTAACCGTTATGTCATTCAGCCCTCGATAATCCACGCAGGGGCGCAGAGTACCGTCCTTCTTCTTAACAAAGAAAAATCCCGCTCCGGCGGGAGAGGAAGAAGGCACCACGGTACCGGCGTTGAGAGAAACAGACAGATAATCCTCGAGAGCCTTACGTTCGGGAGCCGACAGAGAGTATAGTCTACCCCGAGGAGGAGTGGTCCCCGGAAGGAGATCAATACAACAATCATACGACCGGTGAGGAGGAAGGGAGCTGGCTCTGGACCGACTGAAGACCGTGCGCAGATCATGATATTCCTCCGGCACTCCTGTCAAATCACCAGGTTCCTCCTGAGTAGAGGGGACAGAAGACACAGGAGGGATAGCAGACATTAAACACTTCACATGACAAGAAACGTTCCAGGATAGGATAGAATTACTAGACCAATCAATAGAAGGATTATGACATACTAGCCAGGGATGACCCAAAACAACAGGTGTAAAAGGTGAACGAAAAATCAAAAAGGAAATGGTCTCACTGTGGTTACCAGATACTGTGAGGGTTAAAGGTAGTGTCTCACATCTGATACTGGGGAGAAGACTACCATCTAAGGCGAACATGGGCGTGGGCTTCCCTAACTGTCTGAGAGGAATGTCATGTTTCCGAGCCCATGCTTCGTCCATAAAACAACCCTCAGCCCCAGAGTCTATCAAGGCACTGCAGGAAGCAGCTGAACCGGTCCAGCGTAGATGGACCGACAAGGTAGTACAGGATCTTGATGGAGAGACAGGAGTAGTAGCGCTCACCAGTAGCCCTCCGCTTACTGATGAGCTCTGGCTTTTACTGGACATGACATGACAAAATGTCCCGCAGAACCGCAATAGAGGCAAAGGCGGTTGGTGATTCTCCGTTCCCTCTCCTTAGTCGAGATGCGAATACCTCCCAGCTGCATGGGCTCAGTCTCTGAGCCGGTGGGAGGAGATGGTTGAGATGCGGAGAGGGGAAACACCGTTAACGCGAGCTCTCTTCCACGAGCTCGGTGACGAAGATCTACCCGTCGTTCTATGCGGATGGCGAGTGCAATCAAAGAGTCCACGCTGGAAGGAACCTCCCGGGAGAGAATCTCATCCTTAACCTCAGCGTGAAGTCCCTCCAGAAAACGAGCGAGCAACGCCGGCTCGTTCCAGTCACTGGAGGCAGCAAGAGTGCGAAACTCTATAGAGTAATCCGTTATGGATCGATCACCTTGACATAGGGAAGCCAGGGCCCTGGAAGCCTCCTTCCCAAAAACTGAACGATCAAAAACCCGTATCATCTCCTCTTTAAAGTTCTGATAATCGTTAGAACACTCAGCCCTTGCCTCCCAGATAGCTGTGCCCCACTCCCGAGCCCGACCAGTAAGGAGTGATATGACGTAAGCGATCCGAGCTCTCTCTCTTGAGTACGTGTTGGGCTGGAGAGAGAACACAATATCACACTGGGTGAGAAAGGAGCGACACTCAGTGGGCTGCCCAGAGTAACATGGTGGGTTATTAACCCTAGGTTCCGGAGACTCGGAAGACCAGGAAGTAGCTGGTGGCACGAGATGAAGACTCTGAAACTGTCCAGAGAGATCGGAGACCTGAGCGGCCAGGGTCTCAACGGCATGACGAGCAGCAAACAATTCCTGCTCGTGTCTGCCGAGCATTGCTCCCTGGAACTCGACGGCAGTGTTGAGAGAATCCATAGTCGCTGGGTCCATCTTGGTCGGATTCTTCTGTTATGCTGGTGAATGAGGACCCAAAAGCGACGTAATAGTAACAGAGTCTTTATTCCAGTATAAAACAAATAATGATTCTCCTGGATAATATCAATGGTCAATCCAAAACAGGAACTGAAATCCTCTCGTCAATAGAGAGGAACGACTGGAGACGCGACCACAGACTGCAGGTCGCTTCAGGAAGGCACTGGCCGTAGCTGACATAGACACCTGCTCACACGCAGCATCTGAAGAAGGCAAAGAACACGACAGGGCGGAACAAGGACACAGGAACAGCAAACATCAAACAAGAATCCGACAAGGACAGAAGCGGAAAACAGAGGGAGAAATAGGGACTCTAATCAGAGGGCAAAATAGGGGACAGGTGTGAAAGAGTAAATGAGGTCGTTAGGAGAATGAGAAACAGCTGGGAGCAGGAACGGAACGATAGAGAGAGAGAGCGGGAGAGGGAGAGAGGGAGGAGGAGAGAGAGAGAGAGAAAGAGGGAAAGAACCTAATAAGACCAGCAGAGGGAAGCACAGGGACAAGACATGAAGATCAAAGACAAAACATGACATATGGTAATATGGAATCAAGGGAATGCACACACACATGCAGCAAATATAGCTGTTGCATATTTATTGAATTAGAATGCTCCCTATACACCATACAGTATAATGCTGTTGATGCTTTTCAGTGTGTTGTGAATATGAATGTGACTGAACTGAGTACTGTATTTCTCAGTGATAAGAAATGGTTGCAAAGAATGCCAAAATGGAACTCCTTAAAGGGCTGCTTTAAGTATCATAAATGCAGGATAGAGTCCATTGCAATGTAGATATACATTCAAACGTGTTGAGATTTCCAAAGGTGTGTGTTCAGTCAAAAATAAAAGAGGTGGGAACAACACATCTAGACCATGGGTTATATTTCAGCCTGGGACCCAAATGATAAATGGTGTGCTTTCCCGGGACCCAAATGATAAATGGTGTGTTTTCCCGGGACCCAAATGATAAATGGTGTGTTTTCCTGGGACCCAAATGATAAATGGTGTGTTTTCCCGGGACCCAAATGATAAATGGTGTGTTTTCCTGGGACCCAAATGATAAATGGTGTGTTTTCCCGGGACCCAAATGATAAATGGTGTGTTTTTCCGGGACCCAAATGATAAATGGTGTGTTTTCCCGGGACCCAAATGATAAATGGTGTGTTTTTCTGGGACCCAAATGATAAATGGTGTGTTTTCCTGGGTCCCAAATGATAAATGGTGTGTTTTCCTGGGACCCAAATGATAAATGGTGTGTTTTCCCGGGACCCAAAAGATAAATGGTGTGTTTTCCTGGGACCCAAATGATAAATGGTGTGTTTTCCTGGGACCCAAATGATAAATGGTGTGTTTTCCCGGACCCAAATGATAAATTCTGTGTTTTCCTGGGACCCAAATGATAAATGGTGTGTTTTCCCGGACCCAAATGATAAATGGTGTGTTTTCCTGGGACCCAAATGAGAAATTCTGTGTTTTCCTGGGACCCAAGCTTATGAAAACATGCAACTACAGTATATGTAAATATTGGTACATTTCATTGCCCTTATGCCTAAAACAAATGCAATATAGACAAAAACAAAGAACAATGAAATGAAATACCCATATAGATAGCTATTTTTCCACATAACAAACCTGTCTAGGTTGGAACTGTTGCTGTTAAATACAATAAATAATTTTCATTCTGAACTGGAATAAACTGATTGATCACATCACACAGATGCATAAGAGAACACAGTTTTTGATAGTGCAACCCTAAGTAACAGTACAGAGGAAAAATGATCAGGCCTACTGTATATCTTACTGTATAAAGTATTGTTGAAGAGTCTAGGTTGGAACTGTAGCTGTTAAAATACAATAAATATGTTTTATTCTGAACTGCAATAAACTGATCAACAAGCAGGTCTATTCTGGGCTCAGGTTTTGACAGTGTAACACTGAGGTCATGCTCAGCATTGAGTCTGTTTCTGTACTTGTTTTTTAAGTATGCCTGAGTTGAGAACCCTGACTCGCATAGGTAAATGGTGCCAAACTGGATCAGAACATCTACTGTTTTCTTAGCCAGGCAGGAGACCGATTCCTGCTGTAGATGAGCAACCCAGAACTGTGTGAGTGTGTTTGCCTCAAAAAGCATCTTGCTTCAATCAGTTTATTCCAGTTCAGAATAAAAAATATTACTTGTATTTTGACAGCAACAGTTCCAACCTAGTCTTGTTTTCAACAATAATTTCTACAGTAGGCCTGATCATTTTCTTATTTTTTGTACTGTTACTTATGGTTGCACTATCAGTAGCTAGCTAGCTTGCTTTGCTTAGCTATTAGCTGTGTACAAGGTTTATCACATTTCAGGTAAGACCCAAATGCAGACTGTGTTGAAGTGACAATGTTTATTACAGCAACAGGGGCAGGCAAACCACAGGTCAAGGCAGGCAGGGGTAGATAATCCAGAGTAGTGGGGCAAAGGTACAGGACTGCAGGCAGGCTCAGGTTCAGGGGGAGGCAGAGTGGTCAGGCAGGCGGGCCCAGAGTCAGGACAGGCAAGGGTCAAAACCAGGAGGGAGAGACTAGGGAAAAGAAGGAGCCGAGACAAAACGCTGGTTGACTTGACAAACAAGGCGAACTGGCAACAGACAAACAGAGAACACAGGTATAAGTACCCAGGGGATAATGGGGAAGATGGGCGACACCTGCAGGGGGTGGAGACAAGCACAAGGACAGGTGAAACAAATCAGGGTGTGACAAGGTTGTTGTTTGAAAGAGAAACTCACATCTACTACTATGAGAGATAGTACTCCCTTATTTCTGCTTATCATCACCTGTTATAAAATGACAACAATGCCTTGCTAGCTGACTTACTCTTCCACTGTCGAAGCGCTTTCCTGAAGCATTCTGCCCTGTTCTGAAAGAACTCCCTGGGGTTTCCATCAAGCTGTGGATGTTTGGTCAGGATGTGTCATTTTAGTAATTTGTTCGTTTTGAGAGACTCATTACTTAGCACTTCCCCACACAAAACACATTGTGGGCGCTCCTCATTATTTCTCAAAGTTTGTATGAAACCAAGAGAGAGAAACTCATCGCTGTATTTGTGTTTCATGACGATTGTGCTCAGTCAGAACTTGTGGCTAGCTTGAGTCCATTCGATGACAGTGGTGAGTGGTGGCGAGTGGGAATGACAAGTCAGTGGTTGACAGGTCATCATCTGCTGCTGAACAACAGTGCTGCAGTGATCTTCAAGAAAACCGCAGAAAAAAGATTAGGTAAACCGCGAAGCACACGGGCATCTCCCTCTCCCAATCGCACAACTGCCAAACTGAGCAGAGACCGCTGCTAAGCTGAGAGCGCAGTTGCACTTGGCCAAATCAATTCCAGTAATGAATGAAATAATTATACATTTACTCTGACACGTTGCGACCCACCATTAACCGGTCCGCGACCCATTTTGTGTTGCGACCCATACTTTAAGAAAGGCTGATCTAGACCAATGACATCTTTCCAAACTATTTTTGAGTGAACGAGGACAGGAACTTGACTATGTAAACAAAGGCAGCCAAACAGGTAGAATAAAGGAGAAAGATAGAGAGATGGAAAGGAAAGAGCAGAAGTGACAGAGAGACAGAGTGAAAGGAATGTGGAGGAAAGGTTGACAGGCAGAAATGTCAACATCTGGTGAAGGAAATAGCAGAGGACTGAGAAAGAAAGAGAAATAAAGAGAGGCAGAGAAGAGCGCAGCTTGGGAAGGTCACTGAAGGACAGAATATAGTCAAAAGAAAAGTCAATGAAAAGAGGATGAGGAGAGAGAGAGGGAGAGAGGGTAAGAGAGAAAGACAAAGAGATGGCCCAGATCGGGGCTAACCCTAGCCTATTCCGATGCTACACATGGCACGCCTATCCCCAAAATCCTCCCAGAATCATCTGGGGACCAACGTCCTTCAGCCGCAGCTCTCCTCAGAGAATGTCATTAATCACGCTATCACAATTAGACTAGAGAGAGGGAGACAGGGAGAAGAGAAATACAGGGAGTGAGGGACACAGAGAGCGAGAGAGATAGGGGGGAGCATCAGGGACAGAGAGGAAGAGAGAGGGAGCATCAGCGACAGAGAGGGAGAGAGAGGGAGCATCAGGGACAGAGAAAGAGAGCATCGGGGACAGAGAGAGAGAGAGAGGGAGCATCAGAGAGAGAGAGAGAGAGAGAGAGGGGGAGCATCAGGGACAGAGAGGGAGAGAGAGGAGCATCAGGGACAGAGAGAGAGGGAGAATCAGAGAGAGAGAGAGAGAGAGAGAGCATTAGTGACAGAGAGAGAGAGGGAGCATCATGGACAGAGAGAGAGAGCGAGAGGGAGCATCATGGACAGAGAGAGAGAGAGAGAGCGAGAGGGAGCATCATGGACAGAGAGAGAGAGAGAGCGAGAGGGAGCATCATGGACAGAGAGAGAGAGAGAGAGCGAGAGGGAGCATCATGGACAGAGAGAGAGAGCGCGCGAGAGGGAGCATCATGGACAGAGAGAGGGAGGGAGCATCGTGGACAGAGAGAGAGAGAGAGCGAGAGGGAGCATCATGGACAGAGAGAGAGAGAGAGAGCGAGAGGGAGCATCATGGACAGAGAGAGAGAGAGAGAGGGAGCATCATGGACAGAGAGAGAGAGAGCGAGAGGGAGCATCATGGACAGAGAGAGAGAGAGAGCGAGAGGGAGCATCATGGACAGGGAGAGAGAGCGAGAGCGAGAGGGAGCATCATGGACAGAGAGAGAGAGAGAGAGCGAGGGGGAGCATCATGGACAGAGAGAGAGAGTGAGAGGGAGCATCATGGACAGAGAGAGAGAGTGAGAGGGAGCATCATGGACAGAGAGAGAGCGAGAGGGAGCATCATGGACAGAGTGAGAGAGCGAGAGGGAGCATCATGGACAGAGAGAGAGAGCATCATGGACAGAGAGAGAGAGGGAGCATCATGGACAGAGAGAGAGAGCATCATGGACAGAGAGAGAGAGCGAGAGGGAGCATCATAGAGAGAGAGAGAGAGAGAGAGAGAGAGAGAGAGAGAGAGAGAGAGAGAGAGAGAGAGAGAGAGAGAGAGAGAGAGAGAGAGAGAGAGAGAGAGAGAGAGAGAGAGAGAGAGAGAGAGAGAGAGAGAGAGAGAGAGAGAGAGAGCATCATGGACAGAGAGAGAGAGAGAGAGAGCATCATGGACAGAGAGAGAGAGAGAGAGCATCATGGACAGAGAGAGAGAGAGAGCATCATGGACAGAGAGAGAGCATCATGGACAGAGAGAGAGCATCATGGACAGAGAGAGAGAGTTCAGGAGTGTGTGTGCAAGGGAGGCTGAGGAGTAGTAGTAGTTATCATAGTGGATAGAAGTTGATATTATCAGAGCTGTAGCTCCGCCCACCGGTGCAGTGGAGCAGAACAGCGTGTGTGCGTTCCCTGATTGTATTCCATGTATTCATTCCGTGCATTCAGAGTGTGTGTGCCATACGGTTTTGCGTATGTGGTCTTTCGTCCATGTCTCTGCGTTGTTCTAATGAACCTGGGGTTATTGTTGACCTTGGTCGTGTTGTGTTATTGAGCGTATAGCTGGGGGCTGGATGAGCAGCATTGCCTGTATCTCTAGTCAGTCAGACAGTAATACACCATATCCATTATTATTACTGACTCACATGCTGCCCTCACATCTCAGCTACAGCACTATGTCTGCATCAAAACATACTGTAGGTTCATTCTCACTGTATGTTAGGTTCATTCTCACTGCCACTGTCCATTTACAGCACTCTGTCTGCATCCAAACATACTGTAGGTTCATTCTCACTGTATGTTAGGTTCATTCTCACTGCCACTGTCCATTTACAGCACTCTGTCTGCATCCAAACATACTGTAGGTTCATTCTCACTGCCACTGTCCATTTACAGCACTCTGTCTGCATCCAAACATACTGTATGTTCATTCTCACTGCCACTGTCCATTTACAGCACTCTGTCTGCATCCAAACATACTGTATGTTCATTCTCACTGCCACTGTCCATTTACAGCACTCTGTCTGCATCCAAACATACTGTATGTTCATTCTCACTGCCACTGTCCATTTACAGCACTCTGTCTGCATCCAAACATACTGTAGGTTCATTCTCACTGCCACTGTCCATTTACAGCACTCTGTCTGCATCCAAACATACTGTAGGTTCATTCTCACTGCCACTTTCCATTTACAGCACTCTGTCTGCATCCAAACATACTGTATGTTCATTCTCACTGCCACTTTCCATTTACAGCACTCTGTCTGCATCCAAACATACTGTATGTTCATTCTCACTGCCACTGTCCATTTACAGCACTCTGTCTGCATCCAAACATACTGTAGGTTCATTCTCACTGCCACTGTCCATTTACAGCACTCTGTCTGCATCCAAACATACTGTATGTTCATTCTCACTGCCACTGTCCATTTACAGCACTCTGTCTGCATCCAAACATACTGTAGGTTCATTCTCACTGCCACTGTCCATTTACAGCACTCTGTCTGCATCCAAACATACTGTAGGTTCATTCTCACTGCCACTGTCCATTTACAGCACTCTGTCTGCATCCAAACATACTGTAGGTTCATTCTCACTGCCACTTTCCATTTACAGCACTCTGTCTGCATCCAAACATACTGTATGTTCATTCTCACTGCCACTTTCCATTTACAGCACTCTGTCTGCATCCAAACATACTGTAGGTTCATTCTCACTGCCACTTTCCATTTACAGCACTCTGTCTGCATCCAAACATACTGTATGTTCATTCTCACTGCCACTGTCCATTTACAGCACTCTGTCTGCATCCAAACATACTGTAGGTTCATTCTCACTGCCACTTTCCATTTACAGCACTCTGTCTGCATCCAAACATACTGTATGTTCATTCTCACTGCCACTGTCCATTTACAGCACTCTGTCTGCATCCAAACATACTGTAGGTTCATTCTCACTGCCACTTTCCATTTACAGCACTCTGTCTGCATCCAAACATACTGTAGGTTCATTCTCACTGCCACTGTCCATTTACAGCACTCTGTCTGCATCCAAACATACTGTAGGTTCATTCTCACTGCCACTTTCCATTTATAGCACTCTGTCTGCATCCAAACATACTGTAGGTTCATTCTCACTGCCACTGTCCATTTACAGCACTCTGTCTGCATCCAAACATACTGTAGGTTCATTCTCACTGCCACTGTCCATTTACAGCACTCTGTCTGCATCCAAACATACTGTAGGTTCATTCTCACTGCCACTTTCCATTTATAGCACTCTGTCTGCATCCAAACATACTGTATGTTCATTCTCACTGCCACTGTCCATTTACAGCACTCTGTCTGCATCCAAACATACTGTAGGTTCATTCTCACTGCCACTGTCCATTTACAGCACTCTGTCTGCATCCAAACATACTGTATGTTCATTCTCACTGCCACTGTCCATTTACAGCACTCTGTCTGCATCCAAACATACTGTAGGTTCATTCTCACTGCCACTGTCCATTTACAGCACTCTGTCTGCATCCAAACATACTGTAGGTTCATTCTCACTGCCACTGTCCATTTACAGCACTCTGTCTGCATCCAAACATACTGTATGTTCATTCTCACTGCCACTTTCCATTTACAGCACTCTGTCTGCATCCAAACATACTGTATGTTCATTCTCACTGCCACTTTCCATTTACAGCACTCTGTCTGCATCCAAACATACTGTAGGTTCATTCTCACTGCCACTGTCCATTTACAGCACTCTGTCTGCATCCAAACATACTGTATGTTCATTCTCACTGCCACTGTCCATTTACAGCACTCTGTCTGCATCCAAACATACTGTAGGTTCATTCTCACTGCCACTGTCCATTTACAGCACTCTGTCTGCATCCAAACATACTGTATGTTCATTCTCACTGCCACTTTCCATTTACAGCACTCTGTCTGCATCCAAACATACTGTAGGTTCATTCTCACTGCCACTGTCCATTTACAGCACTCTGTCTGCATCCAAACATACTGTATGTTCATTCTCACTGCCACTTTCCATTTACAGCACTCTGTCTGCATCCAAACATACTGTAGGTTCATTCTCACTGCCACTGTCCATTTACAGCACTCTGTCTGCATCCAAACATACTGTAGGTTCATTCTCACTGCCACTGTCCATTTACAGCACTCTGTCTGCATCCAAACATACTGTAGGTTCATTCTCACTGCCACTGTCCATTTACAGCACTTTGGGGCGAATCCTACTTCCACCTTGGTCAAATGTAAGTTGCGCTTAACTACCATTGACATCAATACATGACTAAGTGAACATTTGACTTAAGTAGAAGTTAGGATTTGATTATCGCTGATTGTCATTGGTTATACATTGGGTTTCTTAAAGATTCTTTGAAATTGTCAGATCTATACTGTCAGTCGTGACGGAGCTGAAATGACTTGAGAGATGTATAAATTGTTAGTGGTTTGTAAATGCCTGGTAGATTAAGTAATGTAGATTTGCTATCTATCAAGGCACAAGGCGAGACCCAAATGCTGACACAGGAGGCAGATGGTTGGAGTCTTGTTTATTAATGTTTATTAATCCAAAGGGGTAGGCAAGAGAATGCTTGTGGACAGGCAAAAAGTCAAAACCAGATCAGGGTCCAGGAGGTAGAGAGTGGCAGACAGGCTCGTGGTCAAGGCGGGCAGAATGGTCAGGCAGGTGGGTACAAAGTCCAGAAACAGGCAAGGGTCAAAACCGGGAGGACTAGAAAAAGGAGAATGCAAAAAGCAGGAGAACAGGAAAAACGCTGGTTGACTTGGAAACATACAAGACGAACTGGCACAGAGAGACAGGAAACACAGGGATAAATACACTGGGGGAAATAAACGACACCTGGAGGGGGTGGAGACAATCACAAGGACAGGTGAAACAGATCAGGGCGTGACACTGTCTCTTTATAAAGTACTTCATGTTTCATAGAGGAATGTGATTCAAGTATCAAATATGGAGAGATGAAGACAGAAACCTTGAGGCACTTAATCCATGCTGTGTGCGTGTGTGCGTGCGTGCGTGCGTGCGTGCGTGCGTGCGTGCGTGCGTGCGTGCGTGCGTGCGTGCGTGCGTGCGTGCGTGCGTGCGTGCGTGCGTGCGTGCGTGCGTGCCCATGCTCACTTCTGTTTTTCATCAACTTCACACCATCTGCTTTGTATTGAACACATTGAACAGCGGCAGAATAGCGAAGAACTGTTCCAACTCTCTTGAGCTGAATATATGATATTCTAAACCAGCTACTTGGGCATCCATGGTGTCATTAAATGTTTTATTCTAATGCCTTGTGAAGTGAATCAAGCACTATAGCTGCAGAATTAAACTGCAGAGGTAGAGAAGATGGCTGTAGGTACCCTGAACTTTTCCCTGGCCAACAATAGTCTGGTTCCTCAAGGTTTATTCCTTTCCTTTTCCTTTCCTGACATTTTTTGAGGGGTTTCACCCATGTTGCTGGTTTGTACTTGCTATCTTGAGATATGCACATGTCAATCATGACTTTTGCCAAAATCCCACAGTGACCTTACGTACATATCCCAACGAAAAGACATGGAATACAGGCAACATCTGCACTTTCAAGGAGCAGGACACTAATCGGGACGCTTATAAGAAATCCTGCTATGACCTCCAACGAGCCATTAAACAGGCAAAGTGTCAATACAAGACTAAGATCGAATCCTACAACGCCGGATCTGGTGCTCGTCGGAGGTGGCAGGGCTTGCACGCTATCATGGATTACAAAGGAAAACCCAGCCACGAGCTGTCTAGAGACGTGGGCATACCAGATGAGCTAAATGCCTTCTATATCATGCTTTGAGACAAGAAACACTGAACCATGCATGAGAGCACCAGTAGTTCTGGATGATCTCACTCTCCATAGCCGATGGAAGACCTTTAAACAGGTTAACATTCACAAGGCCACTGGCCAGATTGATGACCAGGATACATACTCAGAGTATGCGCTGCCCAGCTGGCGGGTGTCTTCACTGACATTTTCAACCTCTCCCTGACCCAGTCTGTAATACTTACATGTCAAGCAGACCACCATAGTCCCTGTGCCCAAGAATGCCAAGGTAACCTGTCTAAATGACTATCGGCCCGTAGCACTCACATCTGTATCCATGAAATGCTTTGAAAGGCTGGTCATTGCTCACATCAACACCATCATCCCAGACACCGTGGACCCACTCCAATTCGCATACCGCCCCAACAGATCCACAGATGATGCAATCTCTAATGCACTCTACACTGCCCTCCTCCACCTGGATAAGAGGAACAGCGATGTGAGAATGCTGTTTGTTGACTACAGCTCAGCATTCAACCCCATAATGCCCCCCAAGGTCATCACTAAGCTCACAACCCTATGACTGAACACCTCCCTCTGCAACTGGATCCTGGAATTCCTGACGAGCCGCCCCCAGGTATTGAGGGTAGGCAACAATACATCCGCCATGCTGACCCTCAACACGGGGGCCCCTCTGGGGTGAGTGCTTATTCCCTTCCTGTACTTAATTTTCACCCACGACTGCGTGAGCGCGCACGACTCCAACACCATCATTAAGTTTGCTGACGACACAATGGTGGTAGGCCTGATCACAGACGATGATGAGACCACCTATAGAGAGGAGGTCAGTCACCTGGCAATGTCAAATCAAATTTTATTGGTCATCTACTGTACACTTGATTTGCAGATGTTATTGCGGGTGTAGCGAAATGCTTGTGCTTCTAGCTCCGACAGTGCAGTAATATCTAACTAAATGCTTGTGCTTCTAGCTCCGACAGTAATATCTAACAAGTAAAATCTAACAAATTACACAACATATACCCAACACACACAAATCTAAGTAGAAATGAATTAAGACTATATACATATGGACAAGCTATGTCAGAGCGGAACGGACTAAGATACAGTAGAAGAGTATAGAATACAGTATATACATATGAGATGAGTAATGCTGTAACGGCTTTCTTCCTGGGATGAAGGAGAGGACCAAAACGCAGCGCGGCTAGTGTTCAACATGTTTAATAAAGAATAATAACGTGAACACTACAAGCTACAAAACAATAAATGTGAAAACCGAAAACAGTCCTATCTGGTGCAGAACACAAAGACAGGAAACAATCACCCACAAAATACGCAAAGAACATGGCTGCCTAAATATGGTTCCCAATCAGACAACGATGAACACCTGCCTCTAATTGAGAACCAATCTAGGCAACCATAGACTTACATAAACACCTCCAATGAACACAACCCCATAACTCTACAAAAAAAACCTAGACAGTACAAACACCCTAGACGAGACAGAAACACACAAACCACCCTCGTCACACCCTGACCTAACCAAAATAATAAAGAGAACAAAGATAACTAAGGCCAGGGCGTGACAAATGTAAGTTAAGTAAACATTATTAAGTGAATGAGATACCGTAGAATAGTATAGAAAACAGTATATACATATGAGATGAGTAATGCCAGATATATAAACATTATTAAAGTGACGAGTGTTCCATTCCTTAAAGTGGCCAGTGATTTCTAGTCTATGCCTATAGGCAGCAGCCTCTATTGTGCTAGTGTTGGCTGTTTAACAGTCTGATGGCCTTGAGACAGAAGCTGTTTTTCAGTCTCTCGGTCCCTGCTTTGATGCACCTGTATTGACCTCGCCTTCTGGATGATAGTGGGGTGAACAGGCAGTGGCTCGGGTGGTTGATGTCCTTGATGATCTTTTTGTCCTTCCTGTGACATCGGCTGCTGTAGTTGTCCTGGAGGGCGGGTAGTTTGCCCCCGTTGATGCGTTGGGCACAACGCACTACCCTCTGGAGAGACTTGCGGTTGCGGGCTGTGCAGTTGCCGTACCAGGCGGTGATACAGCCCGACAGGATGCTCTCGATTGGGCATCTGTAAAAGTTTGTAAGGGTTTTCGGTGACAAGCCAAATTTCTTTAGCCTCCTGAGGTTGAAGAGACTCTGTTGCGCCTTCTTCACCACACTGTCTGTGTGAGTGGTCCATTTCAGTTTGTCAGTGATCTGTACAACATCCTCTCGCCCCACGTCAGCGAGACAAAGGAGCTGATCGTGGATTACAGGAAACGGAGGGCTGAGCACGACCTCATCCACATCGACAGGGCTGTAGTGGAGCGGGTCGAGAGCTTCAAGTTCCTCGGTGTCCACATCACTAAAGAATTAATATATTCCATGGTCAAATCAAATCAAAGTTTATTTGTCACGTGTGCCAAATACAACAGGTGTAGGTAGACCTTACAGTGAAATGCTTACTTACAGGCTCTAACCAATAGAGCAAAAAAGGTATTAGGTGAACAATAGGTAGGTAAAGAAATAAAACAACAGTTAAAAGACAGGCTATATACAGTAGCGAGTCTAAAAGTAGCGAGGCTACATACAGACACCGGTTAGTCGGGCTGATTGAGGTAGTATGTACATGTAGATATGGTTAAAGTGACTATGCATATATGATGAACAGAGAGTAGCAGTAGCGTAAAATAGGGGTTGGCGGGTGGTGGGTGGCGGGACACAATGCAGATAGCCCGGTTAGCCAATGTGCAGGAGCACTGGTTGGTCGGCCCAATTGAGGTAGTATGTACATGAATGTATAGTTAAAGTGACTATGCATATATGATAAACAGAGAGTAGCAGCAGCGTAAAAGAGGGGGTGGGGGGGCACACAATGCAAATAGTCCGGGTAGCCATTTGATTACCTGTTCAGGAGTCTTCTGACTTGGGGGTAAAAACTGTTGAGAAGCCTTTTTGTCCTAGACTTGGCACTCCAGTACCGCTTGCCATGCGGTAGTAGAGAGAACAGTCTATGACTTGGGTGATATTGCCTAGTATAGGTCCTGGATGGCAGGAAGCTTGGTCCCAGTGATGTATTGGGCCGTACACACTACCCTCACGGTCAGATGCTGAGCAGTTGCCATACCAGGCAGTGATGCAACCGTTCAGGATGCTCTCGATGGTGCAGCTGTAGAACTTTTTGAGGATCTGGGGACCCATGACAAATATTTTCAGTCTCCTGAGGGGGACAAGGTGTTGCCGTGCCCTCTTGACAACTGTCTTGGTGTGTTTGGACCATGATAGTTTGTTGTTAAAATGGGCACCAAGGAACTTGAAACTCTCGACCCTACAGCCCCGTCGATGTTAATGGGGGCCTGTTCGGCCCTCCTTTTCCTGTAGTCCACGATTATCTCCTTTGTCTTGCTTACATTGAGGGAGAGGTTGTTGTCCTGGCACCACACTGCCAGGTCTCTGACCTCCTCCCTGAAGGCAGTCTCATCGTTGTCAGTGATCAGGCTGTTGTGTCGTCAGCAAACTTAATGGCGGTGTGGGAGTCGTGCTTGGTCACACAGTCGTGGGTGAACAGGGAGTACAGGAGGGAACTAAGCACGCACCCCTGAGGGCCCCCGGTGTTGAGGATCAGTGTGGCAGATGTGTTGTTGCCTACTCTTACCACCTGGTGGCGGCCCGTCAGGAAGTCCAGGATCCAGTTGCAGAGGGAGGTGTTTAGTCTCAGGGTCCTTAGCTTAGTGATGAGCTTTGTGGGCACTATGGTGTTGAAAGCTGAGCTGTAATTACCTCGTATTCCGGCACATCGACTCAGTACTGGTACCCTGTATATAGCCAAGTTATCGTTACTCAATGTGTATTTATTCCTTGTGTTATTATTTTTATATTTTTATCTAGTTGGGAAGGGCCCATAAGTAAGCATTTCACTATTAGTCTCCATCTATTGTTTACGAAGCATGTGATAAATATTTTTTATTTTATTTTATTTGATGTCAGTGTGAGATTTGTGTGAAAATTCAACATGTGCCTATCCCAACGTAGCATTCAGCTCCTTGTTATCAGTGCATTGGCTAGCCCATAATGCTAGCATACACTACAGTCTAGACTTGCTCACATTTTATGATGTGTTTCAGAAAACACCTGAGTGCTTATAGATGCTTCATAGTGGAATGATTTTACAGTGTGTCAGCACAGCTGACAGAGACAGACAGAGGGGGGAGAGAGGAAGAAGGAGAGAGGGGGCGGGAGAGGAGAGAAAAAGACTGAGGGAGAATTAATAATCAGCAAACATCAGCAACAAAATACCTCAACTGACAGACAGAATTGAGAGATGGAGAGAAAGAGAGAGCGAGACAGAGTTAGAGAGTCAGATAGACATACAAACAGGCATATATATGGAAGGAGAGGAGAGGAGAGGAGAGGAGAGGAGAGGAGAGGAGAGGAGAGGAGAGGAGAGGAGAGGAGAGAGGAAAAGGAGATGAGACAGACAGACAGACAGACAGACAGACAGACAGACAGACAGACAGACAGACAGACAGACAGACAGACAGACAGACAGACAGACAGACAGACAGACAGACAGACAGACAGACAGACAGACAGACAGATATATGGAGTGAGATGGACAGAGAGGAGAGGAGATGAGAGGGAGATAGACAGACAGACAGACAGACAGAGGATATGGAGAGGAGAGGGAGACAGATAGGTGTTGAGGGATAAGGGTGAAGGAGGACAGGGAAATTAGATAATGTGGTGAGTGGTGGAGAAGAGCCAGGAATGGGGAGTGCAAAAAGAGCGAGGAGGAGCAGAGATGGAAAGGGAGAGAGAGAAAAACAAGATTGTGTGTGTGTGTGTGTGTGTGTGTGTGTGTGTGTGTGTGTGTGTGTGTGTGTGTGTGTGTGTGTGTGTGTGTGTGTGTGTGTGTGTGTGTGTGTGTGTGTGTGTGTGTGTGTGTGCTGTGTGCCTGTGAGATGCTGTGGCAGGGTGTTTTTAAAGTGATCTTAGTTAAATCATGACAAATGACCTGCATTCCCCCACACACACCCTTCTGCCCGCTCCCCCATTACATACACAAGCCTTGGAGAACCTGTCAACATCTCAGCACAGCTCTGTGAGTTTGTGGTGGTAGAGTCACTGTAGAGAGCAACGGCCTTATTGCCAAACTGCTGCTTCTTTCTGCCTCCACATAACACATTAGTGTTCTACAGCAGACCTCAGCATCTGTGACTCAACCTACTGCGTTTATTCCTTCTTGTGTGTGTGTGCGCGTGTGTCTGTGTGTGTGTTTGTTTGGACTGTGTACACATGCATGTACAGCATGTGCAGCATGCATACCCATGAAATGCATGTATGCGTGTATTATTTTGTGTGTGTGCAGGCACAGTACAGCAAAACCTCAGCCCCGTGACTCACCCCAGATTCTCATTAGCATGCTGGTCAGTGAGCATAGCAAGAGGAAGAAGAGAGGGAGGGAGAGGGGGATGACTCTTTTCTACAGCTTCCCACTCTCCCTCTATCTGTCTTTCTCTCTCTCTTCCACTTTACCATGGTAGACTTTACTATCCCATGGGGAAATTGATTTTGCAAGCAGGATGAACATACAACATGACATAAACTACAAAATATAGAGACAGTCTAAAGACAATTTATGTATCTCTCGCTTTCTCCCTCTCCCTCTCTTTCTCTCTGTCTCTCTCTTTCTTTCTTTATCTGTCTTACTCTCTCTCTGTCTTTGTCTTTCTCTCTCTCTCCTCTTTCTCACACTCGCTCCATCTCGCTCCATCTCACTCCTACTGTCTCTCTCTGTCTTTGTCTTTCTCTCTCTCTCCTCTTTCTCACACTCGCTCCATCTCGCTCCATCTCGCTCCATCTCACTCCTACTGTCTCTCTCTGTCTTTGTCTTTCTCTCTCTCTCCTCTTTCTCACACTCGCTCCGTCTCACTCCGTCTCACTCCGCCTCACTCCGTCTCACTCCGTCTCACTCCTACTATCTCTCTCTTCATTGCTCTGTTTCCTTCCTCTCTTCTCTTGTAGGGAAGCCACACTCCTTTTTCATGCAAAGCTCATCTGAGGCAAACACAGACCTTGCTCTTCCGATGAAAAATGGATGAGGCAAATAGACTTTCTCTCCTCGTTCCTCTTTCTCAGAGCCAAAGCTCTCCTCTGTATGGGGGTCAGTACTTCAAAGCTAAACCCACCTGTTGGCTTAGACCGCAATGTTTCTCCTCACACACACACACTGTTACGCTCGTCGTTAGAATGAGACCAAGGTGCAGCGTGGTAGGCGTACATTTTTCCTTTATTCAAAAGGACACCGAAAAACAACAAAATAAGAAAACAAATGTAACGCTATATGCAGTGCAGAAAGCAACTACACACAAACAAGATCCCACAACTGAAGGTGTGAAAAAGGGCTGCCTAAGTGTGATCCCCAATCAGAGACACCGATAGACAGCTGCCTCTGATTGGGAACCATACCCGGCCAACAAAGAAATAGACAACCTAGAATGCCCACCCAAATCACACCCCGACCTAACCAAATAGAGAAATAAAACGGCTCTCTAAGGTCAGGGCGTGACACACACGCAATGAAAGTCTGTGTGCACTCACTGGACTCTAACCACACACTAACACAAACTATACTGACACTCCAACATACACACACAGACACACACACAAGCATTTTGACGCCATACAAACACACACACACACACACACACACATACACATGATTTTGTGTGTGTACACACATATGCATGCATGCACACAGACACACAAACACACAGTACCAGTCTATACGCACACACACACACACACACACACACACACACAGACAGACAGACAGACAGACAGACAGACAGACAGACAGACAGACAGACAGACAGACAGACAGACAGACAGACAGACAGACAGACAGACAGACAGACAGACAGACAGACAGACATACATACATACATACATACATACATACATACATACATACATACATACATACATACATACATACATACATACATACATACAGATAGAGAGAGTGTGTGTGTATCTTAAAGAATGACACCGGAGCAGATGGCCGACGTTCTGCAGGCTCTTGACTAAATGTGCCATTTTGTGTGTTTTTTGCGCTGTTTTAATTTTTTGGGGTTCATAATGTTTCCCCCATCGTTTTCTATGACCAAAAAGAGCTTCTGGACATCAGAACAGCGATTACTCACCTCGAACTGGACAAGGATTTTTTATTTAATGAGTCGGATACAAATAATATACTGCTCTTCCTGTACCAGGCCCAAATCCCCGTCATTCATATGAAGAGGAGACACTGCCACAGAGGTCGAAGAGCCGGATGCCTGGCCAAACTGCGTCAGTGAGTGGATAATCCGCCTTTCCCCTTAGTTTTACTCTCTCGCTGGAGAGTAAACTGGATGAGCTCAGTTCGGGACTATCCTACCAACGGGACATTAAAAACTGTAATGTCTTATGTTTCACCGAGTCGTGGCTGAACGACGACATGGATAATATACATTTGGCTGGGTTTTCCATCGGCAATAAGATCAGGGGGCGCTATGTTTCTTTGTCAACAACAGCTTGTGCTCAATCACTAATATTAAGGATGTTTGAGTTAGAATACTTCATGATAAGCTGTAGACCACACTATTTACCTAGAGAGTTTTCATCTCCATTCTTCTTAGCTTTTAATTTACTGCCACAAACCGTTGCTG
Source organism: Salvelinus namaycush (assembly GCF_016432855.1). Classification (NCBI taxonomy): domain Eukaryota; kingdom Metazoa; phylum Chordata; class Actinopteri; order Salmoniformes; family Salmonidae; genus Salvelinus; species Salvelinus namaycush. The sequence goes on along the minus strand of NC_052347.1, from coordinate 18,280,430 downwards.
GCACTAAGACCGCACTCATCGAGCGGTATAAGGCCATAAGCAAACAAGAAAATGCTCATCCAGAGGTGGCGCTCCTAGTGGCCAGAGCCTTTAATGCAGGAAAACTGAAATCCGTTTGACCTAATTCCCACCAACATGTGCAACAAGTAGGGTGAAAAAAACTGAATCACCTTTTCTCCACACACAGATACGTGTACAAAGCTCTGCCTCACCCTCCATTTGGCAAGTCTGACCATAACGCTATCCTCCTGATTCCTGCTTACATGCAAAAACTCAAACAGGAAGTACCAGTGGCACGCTTAATACGGAAGCGGTCCGATGAAGCGGATGCTAAGCTACAGGACTTTTTCGCTAGCACATACTGGAATATGTTCCGGGATTCATCTGATGGCATTGAGGAGTTTACCACATCAGTCATCGGCTTTATTAACAAGTGCATTGACGATGTTGTCCCCAAAGTGACCATATGTATATATCCCAACCAGAAGCCATGGATTACAGGTAACATCCACACAAGGCTAGAGCTGCCACTTTCAACGAGCGGGACACTAATCCGGGCTCTTTTACGCCCTCCGACGAACCATCAAACAGGCAAAGCGTCAATACAGGACTAAGATTGTATCCTACTACACTGGCTTTGACACTCGTTGAATGTGGCAGGGCTTGCAAACTATCACGGATTACAAAGGGAATCCCAGCTGCAAGCTGCCCAGTGGTGTGAGGCTACCAGACAAGCTAAATGCTTTCTATGCTCGCTTCGAGGCAAGCAACACTGAACCATGCATGAGAGAACCAGCTGTTCCGGACGACTGTGTGATCACACTCTCTGTAGCCGATGTGAGTAAAACCTTTTAACAGGTTAACATTCACAAGGCCGCAGGGCCAGACGGATTACCGGATTATTAATTGTGCCGATGACACTACGTGATCACCGATGACGATGAGACAGCCTATAGGGAGGAGGTCACAGACCTGGTAGTGTGGTGCCAGGACAGCATCCTCTCCCTCAAAGTGAGCAAGACAAAGGAGCTGAGAGTGGATTACAGCAAAAGGAGGGTCGAGCACGCCCACATTCACATCGACGGGGCTGTAGGGGACCTATCCTGATCCAAACACACCAAGACAACGCCTCTTCCCCCTCAGGAGGCTGAAAAGATTTGTCATGGGACCTCAGATCCTCAAAACGTTATATAGCTGCTCCATCGAGAGCATCCACTTGGTATGGCAACTGCTCGACATCCGACCGCAAGGCGCTACAGAGGGTAGTGCGTACGGCGCAGTACATCACTGGGGCCAAGCTTCCTGCCATCTAGGACCTCTCTGCCAGGCGGTATCAGAGGAACGTCCTAAAAATTGTCAAAGACTCCAGCCACCCGTCATAGACCGTTCTCTCTGCTACCGCATGGAAAGCGCTGCCGTAGTGCCAAGGCTCCTTAACAGATTCTACCCCCAAGCCATAAGACTGCTGAACAGTTCATCAAATGGCTCCCTGGACTATTTACATTCACCCCCTAATTTTATTATTATCTATTATTTTTTTCTCTTGCACAGGCTCGATGTACACTCACTGGACTTTAACCACACACTCACACATCAATTCACATTCTTTCACATTCTTCACATACGCTGCTGCTACTCTCTGTTTATTATCCATGCATAGTCACTTTACCTCTACCTACATGTACATATTACCTCAATTACCTCGACTAACCGTACCCCTGCACATTGAATCCGTACGGGTACCCCTTGTATAAAGCCACGTTGTTGTTATTTTATTGTGTCTTTCTTTTAGTTTATTTAGCTCATTTTTCTTTTTTACTTTTAAAAAACTCTGCATTGTTGGTTAGGGGCTTGTAAGTAAGCTTCTCACGTATTCGGCACATGTGACCATTTTGATTTGATCTTTCTCTCTCTCTAATACTACTACATGGTTTAATAGGCCAAAGGGCAGGGGTATTCAACTCCTACCCTACGAGGTCCGGAGCCTGCTGCTTTTCTGTTCTACTTGATAAATAATTTCACCCACCTGGTATCCCAGGTCTAAATCATTCCCTGATTAGAGGGGAATCCCCCACCTTGTATCCCAGGTCTAAATCAGTCCCTGATTAGAGGGGAATCCCCCACCTTGTATCCCAGGTCTAAATCATTCCCTGATTAGAGGGGAATCCCCCACCTTGTATCCCAGGTCTAAATCAGTCCCTGATTAGAGGGGAATCCCCCACCTTGTATCCCAGGTCTAAATCATTCCCTGATTAGAGGGGAATCCCCCACCTTGTATCCCAGGTCTAAATCAGTCCCTGATTAGAGGGGAATCCCCCACCTTGTATCCCAGGTCTAAATCAGTCCCTGATTAGAGGGGAATCCCCCACCTTGTATCCCAGGTCTAAATCAGTCCCTGATTAGAGGGGAATCCCCCACCTGGTGTTCCAGGTCTAAATCATTCCCTGATTAGAGGGGAATCCCCCACCTGGTATCCCAGGTCTAAATCAGTCCCTGATTAGAGGGGAAGAATGAAACAAAAGCTGTGGAACTGGCTTTGAGTTGAATTTGAGGGACATAGGGCTATGAGCCCTTCAGCTGTTTTTATAGACGGTTGCTAATATCTATTAGTTAAGACTAAACAACAAGCCAGAATGCTGTTATGGACTCTCTCTCTCTCCTTCCCCTCTCTCTCTCTCTCTCTCTCTCTCTCTCCTTCCCCTATCTCTCTCTCTCTCCTTCCCCCCTCTCTCTCTCTCTTTCTCCTTCCCCTCTCTCTCTCTCCTTCCCCTCTCTCTCTCTCTCTCTCTCTCTCCTTCCCCTCTCTCTCTCTCTCTCTCCTTCCCCTCTCTCTCTCTCTTTCTCCTTCCCCTCTCTCTCTCTCTCTCTCTCTCTCTCTCTCTCTCTCTCTCTCTCTCTCTCTCTCTCTCTCTCCTTCCCCTCTCTCTCTCTCTCTCTCCTTCCCCTCTCTCTCTCTCTCTCTCCTTCCCCTCTCTCTCTCTCCTTCCCCTCTCTCTCTCTCTCCTTCCCCTCTCTCTCTCTCCTTCCCCTCTCTCTCTCTCCTCTCTCTCTCTCTCTCTCTCTCCCTCTCTCTCTCCTTCCCCTCTCTCTCTCTCCTTCCCCTCTCTCTCTCTCTCCTTCCCCTCTCTCTCTCTCTCCTTCCCCTCTCTCTCTCCTTCCCCTCTCTCTCTCTCTCTCTCTCAAATCCCTGCTAGTTAGTTTCTCTGATTCATCCAGAGGGCCCAGAACCAAACTGTCATAGAGGATTGGCTGTGGGTGTACAGAGTGATGCAGAGAGAAGGACTGTAGACCTCTTGTAGTTGACCTGAGATGGAGGGATGTTAGGGAGTTTGAGTGAATGTTCTCTCTACTATGAGGGTGGGTCCATGGGTAGTTTGGGAGGACAGGGGAGCTCTCTGCTCCATGAACATTCCGTTTGCACTTTCAACGGTGGTACAGCTTCAAATGGGGACTTGGTTTCTGATATATGTCCTCTCACAGACCTTTTGCGTGTGTCTGTTGGTGTTTCTGTCTGTAAATGAACAGATAAAGTATTACCTCAGCCGAGTTGTCTGCTCTCGCCCTGTACTGTGTGTGTTGAGGTGAAACAGCTTACAGGCCTAGAGTCACCCCTCTAGAGAAATGGGAAACGGGATATCCTGTGCTGAAGTCTCCCAGGTTAGATGGACCGATATGATTTACTATGACTTACATACAGCATTTTAGTGCATTGAATTAACTCTCCAAAGGTGATGGATTTTATTTAAAATAGGGGTCGATAGGGTACGTTTCTATCAATAGCAACAGTGTTGTAGTGTGATGGCCAGGGAAACTTACTTTTCATAAGTAGAACATATTCCCGAAATGAAGAGAATTTCAGTACCTCTCTCTTTCTCTCTCTCTCCCTCCCTCTTCCCCCTCTCTCTCTCCCTCTTCCCTCTCTCTATCTCTCTCATGCGCTCTCTCTCTCTTTTTTTCTCTCTCTCCCTCTTCCCTCTCTCTCTCCCCCTCTTCCCTCTCTCTCTCTCCCTCTTTCCTCTCTCTCTCTCCCTCTTCCCTCTCTCTCTCTCTGTCGTTCCCTCCCTCGCCCTCTTCTCTCTCTCTCTCTCCCTCCTCCCTCTCTCTCTCCCTCGCCCTCTTCTGTCGCTCTCTCTCTCTCTTCCCTCTCTCTCTCTCCCTCCCTCTTCCCTCGCTCTCTCTCTCTCCCTCTTCCCTTTCTCTTACTTGAGTGCTCTCTCTCTTTTTCACTCTCTCCCTCTCGCGCTCTCTCTTTCAAATCAAATCAAATGTATTTATATAGCCCTTCTTACACCAGCTGATATCTCAAAGTGCTGTACAGAAACCCAGCCTAGAAACCCAGCCTCTTCCCTCTCTCTCTCTCTTCCCTCTCTCTCTCCCCTCCCTCTCTCAAGTGCTCTCTCTCTCTCTCTCTCTCCTCTGGTTGCTCCTCTCTTCTCTGCTGCAGCAGGTTTCTTTACCTCTGGGCTTCGCCAGAAGAATTCCTTGATGTTACGAGACACTGCTACTGCAATTATTCTTCTAGAATATGCATGGTTTACAGATGAATAATACACACCGCCCGCCATTGTGTAAGGGTGGAGAACGCATAGCCACATAGGGGCTCACACACACGTACATAGGCGGTTGGTTGGTGCCTTTTGAGAAGTGTAACTTGGTCACCAAATTTAAACATTCTGTCATAAAGAGCACATGTTCAACTTTATAAAAAACATGTTTTTTAAGTGCCTATCAAGTGCTAAATAAAGTAACAGGGTTGACCATAGCAGCGTTAAATATTGACAATTGAACTAGTGGCAATTGAATGCAAACATTTCTATCTGGGAGTAACAGGGTTGACGTGTTATTTCTAGCCTTTCTATCTGGGAGTAACAGGGTTGACGTGTCATTTCTATCCTTTCTATCTGGGAGTAACAGGGTTGACGTGTTATTTCTAGCCTTTCTATCTGGGAGTAACAGGGTTGACGTGTCATTTCTATCCTTTCTATCTGGGAGTAACAGGGTTGATGTGTTATTTCTAGCCTTTCTATCTAGGAGTAACAGGGTTGACGTGTTATTTCTAGCCTTTCTATCTGGGAGTAACAGGGTTGACGTGTCATTTCTATCCTTTCTATCTGGGAGTAACAGGGTTGCCGTGTTATTTCTAGCCTTTCTATCTAGGAGTAACAGGGTTGATGTGTTATTTCTAGCCTTTCTATCTGGGAGTAACAGAGTTGATGTGTTATTTCTAGCCTTTCTATCTAGGAGTAACAGGGTTGATGTGTTATTTCTAGCCTTTCTATCTGGGAGTAACAGGGTTGATGTGTTATTTCTAGCCTTTCTATCTGGGAGTAACAGGGTTGACGTGTTATTTCTAGCCTTTCTATCTGGGAGTAACAGGGTTGATGTGTTATTTCTAGCCTTTCTATCCAGGAGTAACAGGGTTGACGTGTTATTTCTAGCCTTTCTATCTAGGAGTAACAGGGTTGACGTGTTATTTCTAGCCTTTCTATCTGGGAGTAACAGGGTTGACGTGTTATTTCTAGCCTTTCTATCTGGGAGTAACAGGGTTGACGTGTTATTTCTAGCCTTTCTATCTGGGAGTAACAGAGTTGACGTGTTATTTCTATCCTTTCTATCTAGGAGTAACAGGGTTGACGTGTCATTTCTATCCTTTCTATCTGGGAGTAACAGGGTTGACGTGTTATTTCTAGCCTTTCTATCTGGGAGTAACAGGGTTGATGTGTTATGCTCGACCCGCTCAGTTTCCACCACAAAACATGTTCAATGTTTCATTAGAATAAAATATTTCAAAAGGAATAGTTTCACCATATTAAAACGAGACTTCAGTTCACGTAACAGGGTTGACCTTAAGATTCAATATTGATCTACAGAAATTACATTGGCAAAGCAACAAAATAACTAGGGCTTTACAATGATGGTGAAAACTTGAATCTTCCTAGAAGTGACAAAGTGGGTGGACTAGGACCAAGAGGCATGGAGAGGCAACCTTTAGTTATGTCCCCAGCCTCTGGAATAACCTGCCAGAGAACATGAGGGGTCGAAACTGTGGACATAAACTAAGCAAAAAAATAAACGTTGTTTTTTCAGGACCCTGTCTTTCAATGATAATTCGTAAAAATCCAAATAACTTCGCATACCTTCATTGTAAAGGGTTTAAACACTGTTTCCCATGCTTGTTCAATGAACCATAAACAATTAATGAACATGCACCTGTGGAACGGTCGTTAAGACACTAACAGCTTACAGACGGTAGGCAATTAAGGTCACAGTTATGAAAACGTAGGACACTAACGAGGCCTTTCTACTGACTCTGAAAAACACAAAGAAAGATGCCCAGGATCCCTGCTCATCTTTGTGAACGTGCCTTAGGCATGCTACAAGGAGGCATGAGGACTGCAGATGTGGCCAGGGCAATAAATTGCAATGTCGATACTGTGAGACACCTAAGACAGCGCTACAAGAAGACAGGACGGACAGCTGATCGTCCTCGCAGTGGCAGACCACGTGTAACAACACCTGCACAGGATTGGTACATCCGAACTTCACACCTGCGGGACAGGTACAGGATGGCAACAAAAACTGCCCGAGTTACACCAGGAACGCACAATCACTCCATCAGTGCTCAGACTGTCCGCAATAGGTTGAGAGACGCTGGAATGAGGGCTTGTAGGTCCTCACCAGACATCACCGGCAACAACGTTGCCTATGGGTATAAACCCACTGTCGCTGGACCAGACAGGACTGGCAAAAAGTGCTCTTCACTGACAAGTCGTGGTTTTGTCTCACCAGGGGTGATGGTCGGATTCGCGTTTATCGTCAAAGGAATGAGCGTTACAGCGAGGCCTGTACTCTTGAGCTGGATCAATTTGGAGGTGGATGGTCCGTCATGGTCTGGGGCGGTGTGTCACAGCATCATCAGACTGAGCTTGTCATTGCAGGCAATCTCAACGCTGTGCGTTACAGGGAAGACATCCTCCTCCCTCATATGGTACCCTTCCTGCAGGCTCATCCTGACATGACCCTCCAGCATGACAATGCCACCACCCATACTGCTCGTTCTGTGCGCAATTTCCTGCAAGACAGGAATGTCAGTGTTCTGCCATGGCCAGCGAAGAGCCCAGATCTCAATCCCATTGAGCACGTCTGGGACCTGTTTTATCGGAGGGTGAGGGCTAGGGCCATTCCCCCTAAAAATGTCCAGGAACTTGCAGGTGCCTTGGTGGAAAAGTGGGGTAACATCTCACAGCAAGACCTGGCAAATCTGGTCAGGTCCATGAAGGGGAGATGCACTGCAGTACTTAATGCAGCTGGTGGCCACACCAGATACTGACTGTTACTTTAGATTTTGACCCCCCCTTTGTTCAGGGACACATTATTCAATTTCTGCTAGTCACATGTCTGTGGAACTTGTTCAGTTTGTCTCAGTTGTTGAATCTTGTTATGTGTTACGTACACCTCAGAGAGGGAACACAACAAGCTGCTACAACTCAACTCCCCGTGGAGTGAAAGACGTATGGGATTGTAGGTGCGAGTTAGGATGACAAAAGGCAGAGAATTTACCGTTTACAGGGAATTTATTCCGTCACACGGTAATTTTGGGGAAAAGGGGCTGGACGGAACCAAAGCAAAGAAAATAAATATCAAAGCCCCCTCTCCTACCTGCCTACCCACTACTTACCTAACTAGCACCACCTGGTGCACTAACCAAAATACAGGGGGTGGTCCGCCCAGGTCTTACCTAGTGTGCATAGACAGTAAATACTACGGGTTATGTATGCCCGCAGGCCTCTTGCCTAAGCACTCCCAAGGTGCCTTCCCCTTCCCCCCTGGGAACAAAAACAGAATACAAACGTTCAATAACCAAAACAGTCCTTTGGACATAAACATACCTCCTCAGGACCGCTACAAAATACTTCACAGCAATTATACAGACCAACAACAAAAACACAGGACACACTCATCTGCCTCATCTCCTAACAACAACCAACACTGGTTATCACCCTCATCTCTCTCCTCTCAGCAATCATCTCCTCTTCTGAAGAACAGAACACTGGCTTTTATAGCTGGAGAAGGAGTCTAATGGGATACAGCTGTATCCTGACGAGGGGGCGGGGTCAGCTCCAATTAGCCATGGAGTCGACCAATCAGCTGCTTGGGGGTTTCCAGGAAGCCATTTCCTGAAATACATACAAATAACACGCCCACCACAAAACATACAGTTTGCAATAACAAAAACCAACACATCCCCAGTTAATAAACCCATGATAGAGCGTCGGCAACCACATTCGCCGAACCCTTCACATAGGCTATTATCCTTGTACAATCAGAGCCCACCATATAAGGCGGCGGTTCTGATTGTACATTTGCTTCAAAAATACCAAAGGATTATGGTCCATGAAGACCAGTATAGGCAAGGCACTGGAGCCCACATATAGCTCCAAGAACTGTAAGGCTAGCAATAAAGCCAGCGTCTCTTGTTCAATGGTGGAGTACCTTGACTGACACGAGTTGAACTTACGGGAGAAGAAACTGACCTCCCTTTTCTTTGCATTAACCCGGTATGGATGCTGACATATAGGAGCAGCGTTCCTCACATCCACCTCATGTTCCAAGATGGACGTGCGTCTTGGAACGTCCTGAAACACATTGAGAAAACTGTTTATCAATAGGATAGCGAAATCGCGATTGTGACCTTGTTAACACACAAGCAGGAAAAACATGGGGAAATGCTTGAACCAATTTATCATCTGTAGTTCTGATTTCTGGGTTGTCTACTACCTCTAACACAGGAGTAACGTTACCACCAGCAATATCATTCCCTAGTAGCAATGTGACTCCTTTTACTGGCAGTGTAGACACTACACCAACACAGAAACGTCCTGGTACCAAGTCTGACACTAAGTGGACGCAGTGTAATGGTACAGGTACTGTTTTTGTTTCTATTCCCTGTAATATGACATGCGAGCCACAATACGTTTCAGGAGACCAGGGTAAAGCATCAGTAACAATTACAAACCACAACATAGAAACTGGGGAACGTAACATTATGTTAATTCAAATATTTACACATGTTAAGTTTGCTGAAAATAAATGCAGTTGACAGTGAGAGGACATTTCTTTTTTTGCTGAGTTTATTTAAAAGAGATGTTAAAACACACCTTTTTAGCTCTGCTTTACCTCAGGGGGCTTTTATCCTCTGATGTTTGTTGTGCAGTATGTTTTTCACATTTTATTTCCATTGTTTTTTTGTGTATGTTTTTTCTTGTGAAGCGCATTGTGTTGCATTCTTGTCTGAAATGGGCTATATAAATCAAGCTTCGTTTGATTTGATTTGACAGAGGGACATGTCAAAATGCTGAATTTTGGCACTTTAGCAACCCTTTATTCATATTAAAAACCAGATTGATTGAGTTCTCCATCTATATTAAAGGAGACTTCATTAAGTAAATATAACAGGCTTTTAAATTCAATTTTGGTGCAGAGGTTCTACTTTGGGGGACGACCCTGGCACACAGGCGCATAATGCACACACACCCATGACAGCACGGCACATGCACAGATACAGGTACGCACACACGCACACACACACACCTCTAGTATTTATATGGCTCTTGGCATGCCACTCCAGACGGCACATCCCATCTCAGGTGCTCATGGGAAGAAGAAGGGAAACTGAGAAACGAGAGCCTGTTTTTTTCCCATATCATCCACTGTGCCAAAAAATATCAACTTCATGATTCAAGACAGGAGAGAGATATGATTGTGCCTGAGCACATGTATCTTCATCAGGGGAAAAATACTGGAATTAGAACATGATTATACCAAGTCCTGTTAGACTCACTGTGCTGTATAATATGATATGCAGTGTTACAGTGAGATTGTGGACTGTAGTGTTTCACAAAGTAGGGAGTGCCTCCTCATAGGCATTGGTGTTAACAGGCATTCATCATCATTGACTAAGTCATAATTCATTCTGTTCCTCCCTTCTCTCTGTCTCTCTCTCTCTCTCTCTCCTCTCCATGTTTTATGCATCACTCTGTTCATCCCATTCTTCTGTGCTGAGGACAGATTGTGCTGTCAACATTTCCCGACACCTATATATCGTTGCTATGACAGCATAGGAGGAGGGAAGAGAGATGTGTTGATACAGCAGCAACTGTCGGTAACGTATGAAGCTCTTTTTGTTCATGTGTGTGTATGTGTGTGTACTAATGGGATCTGGGTCACACAGCGTCGTCCTCTACGGCCCTCAGAGAACAGAGAATCACATGATGGGAGGGATATGATCTTATTTCCTGTCCTAATCCACAAGTGTCTTGGAATTGAAAATCCACTTTAAATAAAGTTTAAATTGAATTTGATTTGGGTTGATCTAAGAGGAATGGACTAGCGTAAGAATTGTGGTGGAAACCCATCTTTAACCCATACTTAGACCAAATACCTTTAAATCCATGAGGGTGAGTGAGTGAACAGGTGCTAGCTAATCAGAACACAGCTCGTGGGTTCAGTTCCAGGAGAAGTCTAGACTGTGTGTGTGTGTGTGGAGGGGGGGTGGGGTGCGTGAGTGCGTGCATTTGCAAATGCGTACGTTCGTGTGTGTGTGTGTGTGTGTGTGTGTGTGTGTGTGTGTGTGTGTGTGTGTGTGTGTGTGTGTGTGTGTGTGTGTGTGTGTGTGTGTGTGTGTGTGTGTGTGAGAGTTCGTGTGTGTGTGTTCTCTCTCTGTCTATCTGACCTAAGCCCTGAGGTTGACGAGCCTCATTCACGCCATAGAAATCTCTCTGATGGTCAGATGACCCTTGGTTATTCAGTCATTTGGCTCTATATACTCCATGCACACAGAAGTACAGTAAATATAGTTCAGTTCTAGTCTTATAAAGTACCAGCAAACTAAGTTCCAGATTTAGTTAGAACACCATGTTCGTTCCAGAGGCTGGTTATCCCCCTGAAGAGCAGGTTGTCCAGCCAAAGTGGCTAGCTGCTCAGGCTGGTCACTAGAAATAGACAACCATTCTGGACGTTTGAATAGGTCCTGAGAACGTGGATATATGCCTTCCTCTGTGCTCACAACACAACAATAAAAACTATTGCTGAGCTTTGCCGCGAACTCATGATGGTCGAAGGGGAAGCAGTCTGCTGCTCTGACCATTGCACCATGGCAGTTCACACTGGATGGAAACAGCACGTTGTTTTTAAATATTTTGTTTTAAGCCTTCACCAACCCATAGCCCTAACCTTAACCACTCTGAATTAATGCCTACACTTAACCGTTTGAGTTGTTTCTGTTTTAACCCGCTAACCATGAGAAATTAACCCTGTAACCACGAGAAATTAACCCTGTAACCACAAGAAATTAACCCTGTAACCACGAGAAATTAACCCTGTAACCACGAGAAATTAACCCTGTAACCACAAGAAATTAACCCTGTAACCACGAGAAATTAACCCTGTAACCACGAGAAATTAACCCTGTAACCACGAGAAATTAACCCTGTAACCATGAGAAATTAACCCTGTAACCACGAGAAATTAACCCTGTAACCACGAGAAATTAACCCTGTAACCACGAGAAATTAACCCTGTAACCACGAGAAATTAACCCTGTAACCACGAGAAATTAACCCTGTAACCACGAGAAATGAACCCTGTAACCACGAGAAATGAACCCTGTAACCACGAGAAATGAACCCTGTAACCACGAGAACTGAACCCTGTAACCACGAGAAATTAACCCTGTAACCACGAGAAATTAACCCTGTAACCACAAGAAATTAACATTTAAATAATGTATTCATGATAGCGATCCTATCATGCAGTGTAGAGACACCATTCCTCCCTGTCCCCCGTCATCAGTGTAGAGACACCATTCCTCCCTGTCCTCCATCATTAGTGTAGACACACCATTCCTCCCTGTCCCCCATCATTAGTGTAGAGACACCATTCCTCCCTGTCCTCCATCATTAGTGTAGAGACACCATTCCTCCCTGTCCCCCATCATTAGTGTAGAGACACCATTCCTCCCTGTCCCCCATCATCAGTGTAGGGACACCACTCCTCCCTGTCCCCCATCATTAGTGTAGAGACACCATTCCTCCCTGTCCCCCATCATTAGTGTAGAGACACCATTCCTCCCTGTCCCCCATCATTAGTGTAGAGACACCATTCCTCTGTTTCTCCCCATCCCCCTGTTCCCCAGCCTCCATCCCCTGTCCCTGGCTCTCTATTCCCCAGTCCCTATCCAAATCATTCAATCAATCAATCAAATGTATTTATAAAGCCCTTTTTACATCAGCAGATGTCACTAAGTGCTTATACAGAAACCCAGCCTAAAACCCCAAACAGCAAGAAATGCAGATGTAGAAGCACGGTGGCTAGGAAAAACTCCCTAGAAAGGCAGGAATCTAGGAAGAAACCTAGAGAGGAACCAGGCTCTGAGGGGTGGCCAGTCCTCTTCTGGCTGTGCCAGGTGAAGATTATATCAGTACATGGCCAAGATGTTCAGACGTTCATAGATGACCAGCAGGGTCAAATAATAATAATCACAGTGGTTGTAGAGGGTGCAACAGGTCAGCACCTCAGGAGTAAATGTCAGTTGGCTTTTCATAGCCGATCATTCAGAGTTAGAGACAGCAGGTGCGGTAGAGAGAGAGTCGAAAACAGCAGGTCTAGGACAAGGTAGCACGTCAGGTGAACAGGTCAGGGTTCCATAGCCGCAGGCAGAACAGTTGAAACTGGAGCAGCAGCATGACCAGGTGGACTGGGGACAGCAAGGAGTCATCAGGCCAGGTAGTCCTGAGGCATGGTCCTAGGGCTCATGTCCTCCGAGAGAAGAGAGAAAGAGAGAAAGAGAGACAGAGAGAATTAGAGGGAGCATACTCAAATTCACACAGGACACCGGATAAGACAGGAGAAATACTCCAGATCTAACAGACTGACCCTAGCCCCCCGACACAAAAACTATTGCAGCATAAGAACTGTCCCTGGCTCTCTATTCCCCAGCCCCTATCCCCCTGTTCCCCAGCCTCCACCTCCTGTCCCTGGCTCTCTATTCCCCAGCCTCTATCCCCCTGTTCCCCAGCCGCCACCTCCTGTCCCTGGCTCTCTATTCCCCAGCCCCTATCCCCCTGCTCCCCAGCCTCCACCTCCTGTCCCTGGCTCTCTATTCCCCAGCCCCTATCCCCCTGCTCCCCAGCCTCCATCCCCTGCCCCTGGCTCTCTATTCCCCAGCCCCTATCCCCCTGCTCCCCAGCCTCCACCTCCTGTCCCTGGCTCTCTATTCCCCAGCCCCTATCCCCCTGCTCCCCAGCCTCCACCTCCTGTCCCTGGCTCTCTATTCCCCAACCCCTATCCCCCTGCTCCCCAGCCTCCACCTCCTGTCCCTGGCTCTCTATTCCCCAGCCCCTATCCCCCTGCTCCCCAGCCTCCACCTCCTGTCCCTGGCTCTCTATTCCCCAGCCCCTATCCCCCTGCTCCCCAGCCTCCATCCCCTGCCCCTGGCTCTCTATTCCCCAGCCTCTATCCCCCTGCTCCCCAGCCTCCATCCCCTGCCCCTGGCAGGTATTTGGTCAAGCCATCTGGACTGGGAGATAAGAGGGTTGGTCAGTCGCTCCATTTGGCCCCGGACCTCCAGGACTCTGCAGTGTCATGCTTTATCGCATCACTTCCTCTTCCTGCAGAATATGGATATGATGTCACGCTTGGGCAGCCGTGGATGTCAGGCGTTCAGACAGAGGAGAGAGACAGAGAGTGTGTGTGTGTGTTTGGATGTGTTTAACTATACTTGTGGGTACCAGAAGTCCCCACAAGAATGGTAAACAAACACAAATTCGACCAACTGGGGACATTTTCTTAGTCCCCACAAGGTCAAATGCTTTTTCTAGGGGGTTTAGGGTTAAGGTTAGAATTCATGTTAAGGTTAGAATTAGGGTTAGGGTTAGAAGCTAGGGTTAGTTTTAGGGTTAGGATATAGGGTTAGGGTTAAGGTTAGATTTTTTGGTTAAGGTTAGGGTAAGGGTTAGGGTTAGGTTTAGGTGTTATGGAAAATAGTATTTTGAATGGGACTGAATTGTGTTTCCCCACAAGGTTAGTTATACAAGACTGTGTGTGTGTGTGTGTGTGTGTGTGTGTGTGTGTGTGTGTGTGTGTGTGTGTGTGTGTGTGTGTGTGTGTGTGTGTGTGTGTGTGTGTGTGTGTGTGTGTGTGTGCGTCAGTCAGTCAGTCAGTGAGCCAGCATTAGGAGGTACACCTATATGAACAGATGACATAGATCTAAACAGACTGAGGTAGTTATTAAAGTACTCTGACTCACCATACTGAATGAACAGCCGAGCCGCGGAGGGAGGGAGGACAGGAAGGATAGAGAGAGAGAATAAAAAGGAAGTAGACATGGTCAAACAGTGATGGTGTCCTATACAGTATCTGCTGATGTCTTTCTCTGTGCCATTTTCTCTCCATCACATTCTCCATTTTCACATAGAGACTACCATTGAAACGAATGTACAGCTAGATAAAAGCTCAAGGCTATGTAATGAAGACAGAGTCAAATCGCTGAATCGGCCTTTAATAGAACTCAATCCTTTATCTTTCCTTAACTGTGTGTGTGTGTGCTTGCGGTTGCTTGCGCGTACACATGTATGTGTGTGTGTGCATGGGTGTTACTGTATGCATGTGTGTGTGCCCACACACAGAACAGACTATTCGTCTGACACTCGTATTCCCCAACACACTGATATGTCTTAGTTGGTCTGTCTAACAGGACATGACATAACCATCTCTGCATGTACATACGTTAATGCAGGATGCATCATTTCCTGTTTGATGAAAAGCTACAGTGCTAGAAAGACAGATCTATAATCCATAGGTTGTTGACCAGTGTTTTCTTTTACCAGTGCTTTCAGCATGTTGCTGTCCCCATCGGGACGACGTAAAACATCTTCCTCTCATGTCTGTGTCAAATATGCAACACACACAAGCACAAGTACGAGCACGTGCATACACATGGCACGCATAGACATGTACAGACGTGCATGTATACACCAACTCAGGAAAGGTGGAGAAAGGACTAAAAGGGGAGAGGAAGGAAGGAAGGGAGGGAGGGAGGGAGGGGAGAGGAGAGAGGAGAGGAGAGGAGAGGAGAGGAGAGGAGAGGAGAGGAGAGGAGAGGAGAGGAGAGGAGAGGAGAGGAGAGGAGAGGAGAGGAGAGGAGAGGAGATGGAGGGAGGGAGACAGGAGATGGAGAGAGGGAGGGAGAGGAGATGGTGGGAGACAGGAGATGGAGGGAGGGAGAGGGAGGGAGAGGAGATGGAGGGATGGAGACAGGAGATGGAGGGAGACAGGAGATGGAGAGGAGAGGAGAGGAGAGGAGAGGAGAGGAGAGGAGAGGAGAGGAGAGGAGAGGAGAGATGGAGGGAGAGGAGGGAGAGGAGGGAGAGGAGAGAGGGAGACAGGAGATGGAGTGAGTGAGGGAGGGAGAGGAGAGGGAGGGAGGGAGAGGAGAGGAGAGGAGAGGAGAGGAGAGGAGAGGAGAGGAGAGGAGAGGAGAGGAGAGGAGAGGAGAGGAGAGGAGGGAGAGGAGAGGAGAGGAGAGGAGAGGAGAGGAGAGGAGAGGAGAGGAGAGGAGAGGAGAGGAGAGGAGAGGAGAGGAGACAGGAGTTGGAGGGAGGGAGGGAGAGGAGATGGAGGGAGGGAGACAGGAGAGGAAGGGAAGCAGGAGAAGAGATGGAGGGAGGGAGACAGGAGAGGGAGGGCGGGAGGGATACATAGTGAGAAAGAAGATGAGAGTGATGGGGTGGAAGGGAGGGAGAGAAGGAGTGTGTAGACTCAGAGAGCTGAGTGGTAGTAGAGCTCAACAAAAGCTCAGTGTTTAACTCATGTCTCCAGAGAGAGCAGCTTCTCTGGTTTGTGATGAAAACAGTCAGATAACTGTGAAACAAATACTCTCACTTCGTCCAGAACATTTCTCTAAGGTCCTCTAACACACACACACCCTCCTTTCTAGGAGAGTTGTATACTGCAGACATCAGGAGTCTCAGTAGCCCCTGTAGGGTTCTTACAGGCGTCGCTGGACTTCTGGAACAGCTGTTGGGGTGTACCTGTGCGATAGCGTAGCTTTTAACCTAACAGATGTTTATATTTGTGTGTGTACAGTTGTGTTTGCATATTTTACAAGCATTGCACTGCCGTTGTGTGTATATTAGAGTCAGCTATTGGCCACATCCTTCCAGACTCATACTCACTACCGTTGTGTGTATATTAGAGTCAGCTATTGGCCACATCCTTCCAGACTCATACTCACTACCGTTGTGTGTATATTAGAGTCAGCTATTGGCCACATCCTTCCAGACTCATACTCACTACCGTTGTGTGTATATTAGAGTCAGCTATTGGCCACATCCTTCCAGACTCATACTCACTACCGTTGTGTGTATATTAGAGTCAGCTATTGGCCACATCCTTCCAGACTCATACTCACTACCGTTGTGTGTATATTAGAGTCAGCTATTGGCCACATCCTTCCAGACTCATACTCACTACCGTTGTGTGTATATTAGAGTCAGCTATTGGCCACATCCTTCCAGACTCATACTCACTGCCGTTGTGTGTATATTAGAGTCAGCTATTGGCCACATCCTTCCAGACTCATACTCACTACCGTTGTGTGTATATTAGAGTCAGCTATTGGCCACATCCTTCCAGACTCATACTCACTGCCGTTGTGTGTATATTAGAGTCAGCTATTGGCCACATCCTTCCAGACTCATACTCACTACCGTTGTGTGTATATTAGAGTCAGCTATTGGCCACATCCTTCCAGACTCATACTCACTGCCGTTGTGTGTATATTAGAGTCAGCTATTGGCCACATCCTTCCAGACTCATACTCACTACCGTTGTGTGTATATTAGAGTCAGCTATTGGCCACATCCTTCCAGACTCATACTCACTACCGTTGTGTGTATATTAGAGTCAGCTATTGGCCACATCCTTCCAGACTCATACTCACTACCGTTGTGTGTATATTAGAGTCAGCTATTGGCCACATCCTTCCAGACTCATACTCACTACCGTTGTGTGTATATTAGAGTCAGCTATTGGCCACATCCTTCCAGACTCATACTCACTGCCGTTGTGTGTATATTAGAGTCAGCTATTGGCCACATCCTTCCAGACTCATACTCACTGCCGTTGTGTGTATATTAGAGTCAGCTATTGGCCACATCCTTCCAGACTCATACTCACTGCCGTTGTGTGTATATTAGAGTCAGCTATTGGCCACATCCTTCCAGACTCATACTCACTACCGTTGTGTGTATATTAGAGTCAGCTATTGGCCACATCCTTCCAGACTCATACTCACTACCGTTGTGTGTATATTAGAGTCAGCTATTGGCCACATCCTTCCAGACTCATACTCACTACCGTTGTGTGTATATTAGAGTCAGCTATTGGCCACATCCTTCCAGACTCATACTCACTACCGTTGTGTGTATATTAGAGTCAGCTATTGGCCACATCCTTCCAGACTCATACTCACTACCGTTGTGTGTATATTAGAGTCAGCTATTGGCCACATCCTTCCAGACTCATACTCACTACCGTTGTGTGTATATTAGAGTCAGCTATTGGCCACATCCTTCCAGACTCATACTCACTACCGTTGTGTGTATATTAGAGTCAGCTATTGGCCACATCCTTCCAGACTCATACTCACTACCGTTGTGTGTATATTAGAGTCAGCTATTGGCCACATCCTTCCAGACTCATACTCACTACCGTTGTGTGTATATTAGAGTCAGCTATTGGCCACATCCTTCCAGACTCATACTCACTACCGTTGTGTGTATATTAGAGTCAGCTATTGGCCACATCCTTCCAGACTCATACTCACTGCCGTTGTGTGTATATTAGAGTCAGCTATTGGCCACATCCTTCCAGACTCATACTCACTACCGTTGTGTGTATATTAGAGTCAGCTATTGGCCACATCCTTCCAGACTCATACTCACAACCGGTCTCCGAGGTCGCACACTCTAACCCCATCCGTCTGCATCATCATAGCTATTACCACGGCGACCCAGTTCATCCCAACCTGTCAGAGGACCTGATGAGGTCACGTTGGGCTCAGCGCTCAGAGCGGCTTTCTGTGTTCGTTGCCCGTCAACTTGACCGGCGGGGTTTGTTTTGTGGTTCATGGTTCACATCATCCTCTGACCGCTGTGTGTTAACCTTTCCAGCTGCTGTTGGCTGCTGTCCTCTGAGGCTGTAGCACTGAGATCATTCCTCCACAACGCTGCTGTGGCCTCCAGACATGTCTCCTCGCTAACATTTAGTTTAGAACAGAACTATATCCCCACGTACACCTTTCTCTCTTTCTCTCTGTCCTCTTTCAGTTTTTCCTCTCCATTTTCTGTGTTTTATTTCTCATTAGTTTTCCTTCCATCTCTCTGTTTTCCTCACTTTTTCCCTCCTTGTCTCTGCTTCTTCTCACATTCTATCTATGTGTTTCTCTTTATCACTTTTCTGTTATCATTCTATTGAAAAGAACGTCATCCAGACGTTAAATCGCTGCAGCGTAGCGGCCTGGGGAAATGTGCTGTGTGATGTCTGTGTGTGTGTGTGTGTGTGTGTGTGTCTGTGTTAAAGTGCGTGTGCGTGCGTGTACAGAAGTAAACACCACATAGAGACACTCTGTATGTCTGTCAGCGCTCTAACTGAAGGGGATGAGGGGATAAGTGAAACTTGTTGGAAACAGTGCTACGGAGAGATTGTACAATGTTCAAGTGACTGTTCTCTATACACAGCTATTGTGAATGAGAAGCATCTCTGAACAGCCGAGTGCAATGCATGACCTATCTGCTGTACTGTTGAACGTGTTTACAGACTTCATACTGCCATTCTCAGAAATGTCCTTGGGCTGCTCACCTAACAGAGGAGGTATAGGGAGGAGGGAGGTAGGAAGAACAGCCAGTGTACTGGCAGTCTTGTTGACTTTTTCTCGCTGTTTTTTTACCGCCCGTCCTGTTTGCTCCACAACGTTTTCTTAATGAATCACTTAACCAACCTTTTAATCAACATATCTTCATCTAAGTGAAAAGATTGAATTATTTTGAATTGTGTCAACTTTTACTGGTCTTTTACTGGGCTGTGTTGTGACAAGGTAGGGCTGGTATACAGAGGATAGCCCTATAAGTCCATATAATGGCAAGAACAGCTCAAATAAGCAAAGAGAAACGACAGTCCATCAGTACTTTAAGACATGAAGGTCAGTCAATCTGGAAAATTTCAAGAACTTTGAAAGTTTCGTCAAGTGAAGTTGCAAAAACCATCAAGCGCTATGATGAAACTGGCTCTCATGAGGACCACCACAGGAAAGGAAGACCCAGAGTTACCTCTGCTGCAGTAAGTTCATTAGAGTTACCAGCCTCATAAATTGCAGTCCAAAGATGCTTCACAAGTTCAAGTAACAAACATCAACTGTTCAGAGGAGACTCCGTGAATCAGGTGTTCATAGTCAAATTGCTGCAAAGAAACCACTACTAAAGGACTCCAATAAGAAGAAGAGACTTGCTTGGGCCAAGGAACATCAGCAATGGACATCATTTGTTAATATGTATTTTAACTATGCAAGTCAGTTACAAACATATTCTTATTTACAATGATGGCCTACTGGGGGAACAGTAGGTTAACTGCCTTGTTCAGAATAACAGATTTTTACCTTGTCAGTGCAGGGATTCGATCCAGCAACCTTTCAGTTACTGGCCCAATGCTCTAACCACTAGGCTACCTACCTCCTGACATTAAACCACTGGAAATCTGTCCTTTGGTCTGATTAGTCCAAATGTGAGATTTTTGGTTAGAACCACGTGTCTTTGTGAGACGCAGAGTAGGTGAACGGAGGATCTCTGCATGTGTGGTTCCCACGGTGAAGCATGGAGGAGGAGGTGTGATGGTGTGGGGGTGCTTTGCTGGTGACACTGTCAATGATTTTATTTAGAATTCAAGGCACACTTAACCAGCATGGCTACCACAGCATTCTGCAGTGATACACAATCCCATCTGGTTTGTTCTTAGTGGGACTATCATTTGTTTTTCAACAGAGCAATGACCTAACACACTTCCAGGCTGTGTAAGGACTATTTGACCAAGAAGGAGAGTGATAGAGGGCGGCATCAGATGACCTGGTCTCCACAATCACCTGACCGCAACCCAATTGAGATGGTTTGGGATGAGTTGGACCACAGAGTGAAGGAAAAGCAGCCAACAAGTGATCAGCACATGCGGGAACTCCTTCAAGACTGTTGGAAAAGCATTCCAGGTGAAGCTGGTTGAGAGAATGCCAATAGTGTGCAAAGCTGTCATCAATACAAAGGGTGGCTACTTTGAAGAATCTCTAATATAAAGTATATTTTGATTTGTTTAACACTTTTTTGTTACTACATGATTCCATATGTGTTATTTCATAGTGTTGATGTCACTATTATTCTACAATGTAGAAATAGAAAAAATAAAGAAAAACCCTTGAATGAGTAGGTGTGTACCTACTCATTCAAGGGTACTGCACTGCATGACAAAACTGAACTGCATGACAAATAGTCTGGTTCCTTGTCAATAACTATGACCCAGAGTTTGTCTAATCCAGATGACATGGTCAGAATAACCTTCTGTCCCCATTAGTCGTACAGTACATGGGGCCTGACAGTGACAGTCTCACTTCTGATTCCCATTCAGGGAGAGGAACAACACTTCATCATGATGGCAGCTAATGAACCCAGTGAGACAGGGATCTGACACTTATTCCCCCTCTGTTTTCATAACCACTAATTGGAGCTGTCAATCACATCTGGGTCTCCATGACAACCGAGGGAGAACCAATGGGATGGGTGTTGTTGAATAACCCAGATATAAATCATGAATTATACAGGGGGACTTAGACTGATAATCAGTTGAGTGTGTTTTCTTTACGTGGCTGGATATTTGATGTGTGTCTATGAGAGATGTGAGTAGAACGCAGAGAATACAATGGTAAGGAAAGATGCCAACTTTGCAGAATGTGGAATGTACTCATGATCTCAAACATGAGTAACTTCATGACTTTGTGACTCCTGTCCAAGTAGCAAACCTAGATAAACACATTAAATAAAAAGGATGTTTCTTGGCTATTCTTGCAGCGTCTATTTTAGTGATGTTCAGAAGTAGAAATGGGCCAGCCAAGACAGCCAGCCACACACCTGTGACCTACCTGTTACCTCAAACTTATTTGCGATGTGACCTACATGTACAGGTAACTGTCATAATAAAGGAAACACCAACATAAAATGTCATAATAGGGTGTTGGGCCCCACGAGCCAGAACAGCTTCAATGTGCCTTGACATAGATTCTACAAGTGTCTAGAACTCTATTGGAGAGATGTGACACCATTCTTCCATGAGAAATTCCAAATTTGTTTTGTTGATGGTGGTGGAAAATGCTGTCTCAGGCTCCACTTCATAATCTCAAATAAGTTTTCAATTGGGTTGAGATCTGGTGACTGAGACAGTCATGGCATTTGGTTTACATCGTTTTTATGCTCATCAAACCATTCAGTGACCCCTCATGCCTTGTTGATGGGGACATTGTCATCCTGTGGGGGCATACCCATGGTAGCCAAAATAATGGCCTGCCCAGGATACATGACCCTAAGCATGATGGGATGTTAATAGCTTAATTATCTGTGTGGTAGCACCTGCTTTCAATGCAATTTGTATCCCTCATTTACTCAAGCGTTTCCTTTATGTTGGCAGTTACATGTAGCTGGTACACCACACAATGGTTATGTAAAGCATTTTGTACAGACAAACTTACCAAACATATCTGTTGTATCACAGACATTGTGGCAAATGCATTGTACATCTGTTTTGCAACCAGGAACATGCACTTTCTCCCCCTTTAATTGATACAGGTCTCCCCATCTCCATTACCTACCTAGTCCTAATTATATACCCCACCCCCCCATTCACTACTTTTCCTCTCACCCCTCCTCTTGTGTTCCCTATATGGAGCACTAAATGGGATCAGGTCTCGTGTGGAACCCAGGCATATATATATATGTGTGTGTGTGTGTGTGTGTGTGTGTGTGTGTGTGTGTGTGTGTGTGTGTGTGTGTGTGTGTGTGTGTGTGTGTGTGTGTGTGTGTGTGTGTGTGTGTGTGTGAGAGAGAGAGAGTATAGATGAAGAGAAGGAGTGAGTGAGCAGTAGAATGAGAAAGGAAAAGGAGGTCAGAGGAGGGCTATCTAGACTAACTGTCTTGATACACATAGCACATGCTAAATAGGCTACAACCTTTGACTACACTAGCATGTTTTCACAGAGACATCCCCTAAAGGGAATGTTCCAGTGGCAACAGCCCACAACTCTAATCAGTATGAGGTGCTGATGATGAATTGTATCCTAAGTGCTTTGGGTATTCCCATTTTCAGCAGTAATCAGTGGGAAATTGGACCAGATACTTGGCTCTCACCATTGGGGAATACTGACTAGAATAAACTGGAATGAGTTCCAATTCTCCATCAGAATCATCGGAATAGAGAAATGAGAACAGTGGAACTAGGACTGTTCCGTAATTCTCTGGTTCCATGGAGAGAGAGAGAGCTTTCTGACTGTCAGCTGTAGCGAGAGGAAGACATCGTCTGTCACAACACACAAAATACTGTTCATCCTGGCTTGTATAACTATGTATCTAGCTTTCAAATGACATGCAGATTGAATAGAGAGCCGATGGTGAAGGATTGTATGATGTGACTGGAGAGTCTATAGAAAGAGGAACTGACTGTCAAAGGTACAGTTGGTACGGTGGTGTGTGTGTGTGTGTGTGTGTGTGTGTGTGTGTGTGTGTGTGTGTGTGTGTGTGTGTGTGTGTGTGTGTGTGTGTGTGTGTGTGTGTGTGTGTGTGTGTGTGTGTGTGTGTGTGTGTGTGTGTGTGTGTGTACCTGCATGCATGCAAACCAGTGTGTGTGTGTATAAGTATGTTTACGTATATGTGTCTAATAATGTGACAGGTGAGTCAACAGGGAGAGATCGAGAAGTCTCGGAGATTGAGGTGATTAATGTAGCGTGGCATGTATGACACTCCTACCTCCTCTACAGAGACTGACAGGGACAAGATAGATGGGTGTCAGGGTGAGATGGATGGCCTCCTGCAGGGGGCTCTCCTACCTAGGGATCCAGGAAGTGCAGACACAGGAGTGGTGGGACTAGGAGCTTTCTCACAGCGTGAATAGTTTAACATGATGAGGACAAATGAAAGTCAGGGACAGAAACTTTGTCTGAGTGGATGGCACCCTGTGGAGGGGAAGGTTGTCTCTTCATCCTGAGCTCAGTTTCTTTCTATCATTGCCCTCGCCCTTTCTCCCTACATTCTCTCCTTTCTTTCCGCCTTCCTTCCTTCATTTCTTCCTTCCTTCCTCCCTTACTTCCTATTTTCTTTCTATCCTACCATCCTTTATTCTTTCCATCACTTCTTCCCTTTGTCTTATTTTAAATGAAGGGAGGAGGGAATTTTAACTTGGTGTGCCATTTGCATGTCATTTAGACACTCAACACATATTTTAATGATCCTTTTAATCACATACACTACATACTAGCGATGGAGGAAAAAATCGATACAGTTACATATCGGAATTATTATTTTGACGATATATCGTATCGTTTTGACAATATCACAATGTTATTTTTGCTCTGGTTGACTGTACCTGCACCAAAAATATGTTCTCCATCTTCTTTTAAATAGACAATTTGTTTTCAGCACTTTTATTTCCATGACTAATCAAAACTGGTTTTCCACATGCCTCTTTCTTGTCCCTCTGCAGCAGATATATGGTGAGCAATATGTTTAGACCATGGAATCGTAATAAAATCACAGTATTGAATCGCAATGCATCGTGAGAAACGTGAGACACGCAATATATATGGTATCGTCACCTAAGTATCGTGATAATATTGTATCGTCACCTAAGTATCGTGATAATATTGTATCGTGAGGTCCCTGGCTATTCCCAACCCTAATACATCCATCAGTGGAGGCTGCTGAGGGGAGGACGGCTCATAATAATGGCTGGAATGGATTCAATGGAATGGTATCAACCACATCAAACACGTGGTTTACATATGGTTGATACCAGTCCATTGGCTCCATTCCAGCCTTTACTATGGGCCGTCCTCCCTCAGCAGCCTCCACTGTAATACATACATGTATATATTTTCCCCATCAAATCATGGGTCACCATGACATACATTAGCTATACAAGAGAACGTGTTACCTGGAATAGATTCCATAAGTGATCTTCCTAGAGAAGATTCCTGGGGTTTATGGTGGAGAGACTGTATGAAGTGTCACTTGCCAGGATATAATCCAGAATTAATCCACGACGGAGCAATAAACCTTGAGTGTCACATGCACAAGCTTTAAGATGCACAGATATCAGCGCCGAGGCCAGAATGATGCATGTTGTAAATGAACATCATGTATTCATGGGCTAGGTTTCTGTGTTGAGGTTTTATGCAGGGCACTTTATTTCCAAGTGCTGTTTTCTGGTCGCACATGATGGTCATGAATAAGCATCTGTTCTGTTTGCAGAGAGTGGCTGTCAGAGAGAAAGGGGTCATGCTGGTGTGTGTTAAACAGTGCTTTTTTCGACTCCCATTCAGGATGTGTTTTCATCTATAAACTGGATGTTGTATTGCTTTTTGAGGAATGAGGACGTGTGCTTTTCTAGAATCGTCTCCTTCATCACAGTGCCACTTTAAATCAGAGTTTTCTAAAATTGCCCCTGATTTTATAGATGTCCCATGTGATTAGGTTTTTTATACAGATGTAGGATCTTAATTTGAGCCAGTTTGCTAATCCTGCATCAACAGGAAATGTGAATTATTATGTGGATTAAATTAAGGGACATTTTTGTAGGGGTTGAAACATTTTGGGGAAAATCAAATCTAAAATTTCAAAGTGAAAATTACAAACTTCAGAAGCCTTTTTAAACCTCAAATACATTACACGTTTAACATTTCCAGGAAAGTTATCCTGAAACAGGGTGATCAAATTAAGACACTCCATCTGTATGCAACACTGGTGTTTTGTGTTCTATGTTGTTTGGTACATTCCATGTTATTATTGTCATATACCACTCTATTGTTGCCTTACGGTATTCCTCTCTTCTCTTCCACAGACTCACGTCTCTCCAGCGGATCCTGCTACTTCCTATCAGATCAATCAACAAGACTCCCTGTCGGAGAGATTATGAGGAATAGCAGTTTCACTCCCCACGGCAGTCCAACAGGAAGTGAAAAGACACGGGGACTCTGCTAATCACCATGACAACCATACAGCTGTGACTGACTGTGTGAGGCCCCTCCCTCTTTTTCTACACCCAAGCTAAACTCATTCTCCCCTTTCTGAGGACAACCTAGCTACCCCAGTCCATCTCCCACGCTCTTTCTCCTTTAAACTCAACCTCGCTTTCCCTTATTTCAATCCCACGTTTCCTCCATCTTAACAAAACCGCCCTCTTCATTTGTCCTCCTCCTTCTCTTCCCTCCATCATCATGCTCAGCAGGCTTCACACTCACTCCTCCTCTTCCTCTCCATCTACCCACACCCTCCTCATCCTTCCCGCTCTCCTCCTCTTCCTCCACCTTCCGGGACTGGTCTGGGGGGACTGCTGGCTGATCGAGGGGGACAAGGGCTACGTGTGGCTAGCCATCTGCAGCCAGAACCAGCCTCCATATGAGACCATCCCCCAGCACATCAATAACACGGTCCACGACCTGAGGCTCAACGAGAACAAGCTCAAAATGATCCCCTACACCTCCATGTACCGCTTCACCAACCTCACGGACCTCAACCTCACCAAGAACGAGATCTCCTACATCGAGGACGGGGCCTTCGCTCAACAGGCCAACCTACAGGTACACTGGTTGGTGGGTGGGTTGGTTGATTGATTGATTGGTTGATTGATTGATTGATTTAATCTTGACGTAATCCTTTCTGGTTCTCTCCTAGG
The DNA here is from genome assembly GCF_016432855.1 of Salvelinus namaycush. Lineage (NCBI taxonomy): Eukaryota > Metazoa > Chordata > Actinopteri > Salmoniformes > Salmonidae > Salvelinus > Salvelinus namaycush. Next base: position 18,254,399 of record NC_052347.1, on the reverse strand, counting down.
TCCTCCAGCTGGGCTACAACAAACTGACCAACCTGACAGAAGCCATGATGAGGGGCCTGGGCCGGCTGCAGTGCCTCTTTCTCCAGCACAACCTCATTGAGGTGTGACATTGGTCGATTTTTGTTTAGTTCTGTAGTTTTTAAATATTTCAATGCTACTATTTGCTAAATCTAAATTTATATTATTCTGTATGTACAATATGATTCAGATTTTTATAAATATATTGCTTTCTGTCTCTGTATGTTCTCATCAAGGTCATTGGCAACAATGCATTGGATGAGTGCCTCAGTCTCAACAGCATTGACCTGTCATCCAATAAGCTGGCCCGCATCGACCCCTCCACCTTTACCATTTTGAATCGCCTCATGGTGTGTGAGCTGGCTGGGAACCCCTTCCATTGTGGCTGTGACTTGTACAACTTCCTCACCTGGCTGGAGGCCTTCAATAACGTCACACACACCTACGACCGGCTCCAGTGCGAGACCCCCAGGGAGATGTTTGGCTACCCACTCCTGAGTCCCATCGCGTCCGGCCACGCTGGGCACAACGCTCGGACGATTCTGTCCTCTGTCTGCCGGGATGGGGTCTTCATCCCCGGGATGACGTCTCTCCCGCCAGACTCAGATTCCTCCGGAATGGGCCCGGACATGTTTGACCGCGTGGGTCCGTACCACCAACCCACCACCTCGTCTTCCTCCACGGAGCACAGCTTCAGCCCCAGCATCAAGCTCCACCACGTGTCCCTCTTCACAGCCTCTATCATGGTCCAGATCCCCAGACCTTACAGCAAGATGTACATCCTGGTGCAGTACAATAACACATTTGTCTCTGATGTCATGAACCTGAAACTCAAGAAGGAGATGATCACGCTGAACAAGCTCAAGCCACACACCAACTATACCTTCTGCGTGGCCTCCATCCGGACCTCCCAGCGCTACAACCACACCTGTCTCCAGTTCTCCACCCGAGCCCAGAACCCCGACGACATGCCGCCAACACCTTCCACCACCACCCACTACATAATGACCATCGTGGGCTGCATCTTCGGGATGCTCTGCATCCTGGGCCTCGTCTACTATTGTCTGAGGAAGAAGAGGAGGCGTGAGGAGAAGCAAAAGTCCATCTGTGTGAAGAAGACAATTCTAGAAATGAGGTATGGCCCGGAGGTGGCGGCGGCCGTGGGGAACGACCCGTCTGCGGTGCAGAAGCTCCAGGAGCAGGCCCAGGGTCAGGGCCACCACCAGTACCAGCACCACACACACGGGGGCAAGCTACCAATGTCTGCCTCCTCCTCGGGCATGCTTCACTCCGCCAACACCTCTTCCTCCAGACTCTCCTCCATCCCTCAGGATAAGATGCCCACCGCCTTCTCTGAGGCCATGCTGACCAGCAAAGGCAACTACATGGATGTGAGGACGGAGGGGGTGATGAGAGATGGAGGGATGGGAGGAGGACAGGGAGGGATGAGGGATGAGGATCTAAGAGAAGAGGACGGGACGGACGTGGGGGAGGATTCGGACGACGACGGGCGAGGCTCGGCCTCGGAGATCTCCACCATCGCCATGGAGGTGGATAAGGTCAACCAGATTATCAATAACTGCATTGACGCCCTGAAGCTGGACTCTGTCATGGCCGCCTCCTCCACTGCCTCTTCCGCCACTACCACCACCTCCTACCCCACCTCCCCTCCACCCACCTGCACCTCCTCCTTGACCCGTGGCCTCATCCCCCTTTCCCCCGGCATCACTGAGACCTGCCCGGGCCTGCCCTCCTCTACCACCAAGATCCCCAGTCCACCGCCGCTCCCCTTCTCCGTCCCTCTCTCGGAGCGTCCGGGGATCAGCGGCGGGGGGTTTGTGTCGCCGCCCTACCGCCCGCCTCCCCCTGCGTCCGCTGTGCGCCCTGTCGTGAGGCAGATGAGCGCTGACGCTGCGGTGGTGATCAGTGCCGTGAAGAAGCAGTGCAGCACCTCGTCCTGCAACTCCATGGGACGTGACCGGGAACGAGGGACCGGAGGAGGAGGCCGGGTCTACAGCCTGGACGTCCACGAGCCCCGCAGCCCGGACCCCTGCCAGCAGTACCCAGGAGAGAGAGGCAGCCCCGCGGGGTGTGGAGAGCACCTGGAGCGGCTGCCTCTGGTGGGGAGCGGCGGGGGAGGAGGTGGGGGTGGTGGGGGTGGTAGTGGAGGTGGTGGTGGTGTTGATGGTATTACCAACCAGCATCACCAGCAGCAGCAGCAGCAGCAGCAGCAGGGGCAGGGACAGGAACAGCAGGAGGACTACCACTGCTCAGAGCACCGGCACTCAGTCCCGGCTCTGTACTACGAGGGCTCCCACCAGGGCTCGCCGCACCAGAGGGCCTCCTTCCTCAAGCCCCTGACCCGCTCCCGCCGTGACGCCGCCTCCTACTCGCAGCTCTCGCCCTCCCGCCACCAAAACTACTCCGGGTACTCCTCCAGCCCTGAGTATTCCTCGGAGAGCTCTCTGAGGATCTGGGAGAGGTTCCGGCCCTACAGGAAGGGCCAGAGGGATGAGTCATGCTACGTCACGGCTGGGAACGCCTTAAGGAAGAAGGTGCAGTTTGCCAAAGGGGAGGACCTCCATGACATCCTCGACTACTGGAAGGGCGTGTCAGCCCAGCAGAAGCTGTGAAAGGAAGACAGGAAGTGAGAGTGATGGGTCTCTTGTTGATCCCGGTGAACTGCCAATTTGAGATGCCAGACAAAAGGAAAGAGAGAAAATTAAATTAATGAGGGTAGTGAAAGAGTTAAGTTGAGTCTGACTCATTTACAGTAGGTTTCATTGATCCGTGTCAAAACATGTTATCATCAGCAGGACCAGAGCTGAGAGAGATGATAGTACAGTAGGGTCAATGTGGACTAGGACTACTTCTGGAACCTGCTCATCGTCTTTACAGTTATAATTAGAGACAGGGAGCCCAGGCCAACCATCCAATCAGTGTTCAGTGAACACTTCATGTGGAATTCACCTGTTGGAGTGTCATTCTCTGTGCCACGCTTTCATCTGTGTGTAGAGACGGGAAATCAGATGACGTAACGCCTGTTTGTGTCTGCATTGAGTGTATGCGTGTGTCATCGAGTGTACTGTATGTGTGTGTGTCAGTGTTTGTGTGTGTGTATGAGTCAGTCTAAACTCCTACACATGTTTTTGGGCGCATGTAGGGCGCTCAGATAATGTATGTGTCTGTGTTGGTGAGACAGAAACACAGTGAGATAATATACCCAGAGAGAGCGAGAGAAAGAGAGAGAGAGAGAGAGAGCAATACAAAGGGGGAAAACATGGTGATTGTGAACAGAGCTGTCAAGCAGTCTCTCCCTCCTATCCCTGAGATCATCCATGCTATTGGATGGTGCACAAACATTTGCATTTCAATAGTGGCTGTCACAGTCACAGGAAGCGGAGAGGAATATAAAGGAAAAACTGAAAACACTCAAGGAGGCTTTACGGTGTGAGGATGCAGGCTTTTCTTGTGTCTCAAATGCCATCCTATTCCCTAAACAGTACACTACTTTTGACCAGAGCCCTTTGTGACGCAGACGTTGGGTCTTCAGTCAGCCACAGCACAGGACTAGCCAACCAGGCGGGCAGGGTAATGTACTGTGATACAGGCCAGACGTAACCTCCTGTGAAGATAAGGAATTGACACAGCAGTGTAAAACAGTAGCCCCGCCCCTGGAGCAGAGACATGCCGCTAGGAGCTACAGGGAGGAGTATCAGGTATCTGGCCCTACATGTTGATCTATGATCAGACATTTAACCTGGACCCTGTGAATGGGAATCAGATTGTGAACAGCTGTATTGTTGTTGTTGGTGTCTTGGGTAGGGGTCACTGTGACTTACTAGGTTCTGTAGACGGATCAAGAGAGAGATGGAGAGAGATGGAGAGACCGTAAAACACAGAGATAAAAAAGAGAGTAAATAAAGAGAGGGGAGAGAGATACATTCTGCGTATTGTGCATATTCATGTCAGCAGATGAATGTGGGTCAACAGAGCTAAAATAGTGACAATGTGCATCGTTTGATGTGAGCTCTTTGTGTGCTGCTGGCAATCCTTTTGTCTAGATGAATGTGGCTTAAAACGTCCATTCCACGTTTAATAATGTGATCTAAAATGGATCGTGGTCTTTAACTGGCGACCCACTTCACACAGGTTTACCCACACAGTTCCACTGTACAGCAGTTCTAGCTCAAGAGAATAATACCCCTCTTATTTCATAACAACTGAAGGAGGGGCGGAGTAAGGAGGTACACCTTTAATTAACACCAACACCTCTTTCTGGATATTAACACCATGAACGTCCACTTTAATTAGACACACTAATTAGCAATTAAACAAGACTGTGTCATGGGGAGGTTGTGTATGTGTGTGTGTGTGCATGCGTGCGCGTGTGTGTGTGTGTAGGGTCGGTCAATATGCAGCGGTGGGTTGTGTGTAGAGTGTTTAAGCTAATTGAATTAGATCTGCCTGCCTGGCTCGAGAGTTGATTAGGAGTCTGTGGGATTGGAATATTGACAGGCAACTGTGGAGAAATGCATAAACAAGGAGAAAACAGCTCATATCCACCTACACACACACACACACAGAGAGAGAGAGAGATATATAGAGAGGGTACATTCACCTAATCCACTTTAATGCATGATCCAGCTGTTAACCAGTAGAGTGACCTGTATGTATTAATACTATAGGAGGCAGTCTGTCATTGTGGCTGCGTATCAAGGACCAGTGTTGGGGAGTAGTGAACTACATGTAGTCCAACTAGTAATGTAACTACATTTTGCAGTGACTTAATGGTAGCTGAGTTATATTACAATCTTAGTAGTGTTTTCAGTAGTTCATTACTTTTCTGCCATGTAGAGGTCTGGCTAGCCACTGGAACTACACACTACTTCTTTTGCAAAAATAAAATAAAATATGGGTGAAGTAGGAAAAAAAACTATCTGGCATCTGACCTGCCTAATTCTCACTTGAGACATAGTTTTTGTGTTTAATAGGATAAATTACACATTATGTTAACATCTAACTACAGAGCGATCTGTTCTTGCTATTTGTATTCTATGACATTTCAAATGTACATATTATTTTTCATTAAGTAGTTTGGATGCAGTGAAGTGCTTTTTAAAAGTAACTTTAGTTCAGTAAACTATAAACTCTTTCTGAAGGGTAGCTTTAGTGTAGTTTAACTTCTTCCAGTGTGAAGGGTAGCTTTAGTGTAGTTTAACTTCTTCCAGTGCGAAGGGTAGCTTTAGTGTAGTTTAACTTCTTCCAGTGTGAAGGGTAGCTTTAGTGTAGTTTAACTTCTTCTAGTGCGAAGGGTAGCTTTAGTGTAGTTTAACTTCTTCCAGTGTGAAGTCATTGGTAGCTTGGTAAACTATATTTTCAGAGTAGCTTCCCCAACACTGTCAAGGACACACTGACAGGTTGTAGAGTCACCCCTCTAGAGAAATGGGAAACGGGATATCCTGTGCTGAAGTCTCCCAGGTTAGATGGACCGATATGATTTACTATGACTTACATACAGCATTTTAGTGCATTGAATTAACTCTCCAAAGGTGATGGATTTTATTTAAAATAGGGGTCGATAGGGTACGTTTCTATCAATAGCAACAGTGTTGTAGTGTGATGTAAGGTGGTAGCCAAGGAGATACTTTTCATAAGTAGAGAATGTTCCGAAAGTGAATTTCAGCCTCTCTCTCTTTCTCTTTCTCTCGCTTATTCACTCTATGTGTCCTCTTGTATGAGTGTTCACTGCTCCACGCTACACACACACACACACACACACACACACACACACACACACACACCCCTAAGCGCCTGGGCCTAATGGGAATGTGGCTTCAGCGGTGTGTAGCGATTGAACACGACATCTCTGCATGGGCTTCAGCAGAATAACACCTGTCCCCCTTTATTCAAGGAGAAAAGCTGGAAATGACCTTCCTCTGAGAGTTGGATTGTATTAGCTCTCCTCCTGCACAAGAGTTTTTTCACTCCCTCCTTTTCCACTTTCCTTTTTCTTTTTTCAAAATATGTCATCTTGTTTCACCTGCGCTTGTTTGTGATGAAATGATGCATGTTGAATACAAACCAGTCTGTGGGTGAGAGTGGTTCAAATTAGTAAATGTTATATAAATGTTACCTGGATGTTACAAGGGGTGTTTTTTTCAGTTCCCTCAGCTCTCTCTGGTTGAAGTAGTGTTGGGTTATGATTGGTTTATCCTGTGAGACTGATCCGAGGTCAAAGGTCATATTCCATACAGATCCATAGTGCCCCCATTTTGGTTTTCCATTGGAACCGACAAGGTCATGGAAGGAAAGAGTCACAATGCCAGCTCTCTCAGTGAAAGAGGAGAGAGGAAATCTCACTGGATTTACAGAACTCTTTCCAGACTCTTCAGTCTTCCTGAAGGAAACAGCTACAACAAACAAACAATTTAAAGGTACGATACCCACTGATCTCCTCTCTGAGACACTACACCTGAAAACTCTACAGAGGAACTGCTATGCTACCGGAGGTTAACTGTGACAGACTCTGCTCTTCACCATTCACACACAGAGGGATTCTCAAGGAACCTGGCGAGAACATTTAAAAACACACGCTCGGAAAGCGTTTTGTCATTTTGGCTCCAAATCCCTGAACTCCTAATGTAAGTTTACAGACATTGACACGTGTGAGAGTGTCCTGCCCCTTCAAAAAGACTCAGATGGTTGACAAAGCTGTGAAAGGATTTTCATCTGTACAAACCAGTGCCCATACATACAACCATTACAACTGCCACCATTTTTAGTGTGTTCGAAGTACAATGTGACAAAAAAAGATGTTTGGTTGTTTCATACTACAGTTTCATACGTTTCAGATGTTTTTACGACTCAATTTGCCATTGGTTTGTTTTCTATTCTAAATTGTCAACTGTTTGACTCAATTTGCCATTGATTAGTTATTCTATCTAAATAGGATGTATAAATCACTAGGAGGAGTAAGACTGAAGCTTATTCAAGTGCTCTCCTGCTCAAGGACCTGCCTCGATCATCACACATCGTTTCCACAACATTCCCAGAGTCCTTTAGCCAAATACAGTGGCAATTCTATTTGTATTTTGTAATAATATAAATTAACCCAGTGAGGACTCTTCTCTCGGCTTGCTTGCACAACACTTTTTTACCAGAGCTCTTGTAATGGTTTTACTCTCATGTAGCCTATGCCTCCCAATCCATCATTTCAAAGCTATTTTGATCAAATTCTTTCAACTCTGCACTGGACATACCAAGGAGGGTCTTGGGTCAAAACTAGTGCACTACATTGTGATCAAGATGCACAATATAGTGAATAGGTCGCCATTTGAGAAATAACCCAGATATACTAATCTCCCTCCACTAGGTTGTCAGGAATGGTCAAAGTTTTCCGTTCTAAAATAACTTCTGTTGTCTGTGTTTAAATAATACATGGTTTCCCTGCTAACTCCCAGCAAGCGGTGTAATGGTTGCGGTTTAGACGAGCTGTTGTGTTAAGTGGCCTTTGTTTAGGCTTCTGAGATATTTATCAGAACAGAGCTGTGTTTGGGGGCGTATTGGGGCGTAGAGGTTGGGAACACCAGAGGAGCGGCTGGATGCTGGATATAGAACATGGAAGACTGTATTCTATAGCACTGACCTAAAGTAGTTAAGAGTACATTGGTGGCCTACATGGAGCCTTTGGGCTTGGTTAGTTTTCCAGAGCAGGTTGGAGTGTATACCTTGTACCCAGTGCACTGTACCTAGGGGGACTCGGTACTCGACAACAATTCAAAAAAGCATGGCATCCCCTCTTGGGCGCCCCAATAAGCATTAAACATATAAACATTGATTGGATCCACAATTTCTTTAGTACTCACAAGAGTCACTGCCTAAAAACAATGAGAGTCTGAAGCCTAGTCTCAGTTAGCTACTGTACTCCTCCATCTTTGTTGTTGCGTCCTCGTTGCCTCAGCAGAGCCCTGGCTTTTAACCGTGTTGTAATCTAATCCTGTTAGGATTGGGTCTATTTATTTTAGCTCTCTGTGTGAAAGATCACACTATTTACATAGAGTTCGTAATACCTACTTATCCCCCTTTATACTCTCCATGAGGCCTTGTTTCTGACATCTAAAGCCCCCCTGGAGACAGAAGTTGTGTCCCAAATGGCACCCTATTCCCTATATAGTGCACTACTTTTGACCAGGTTTCATAGGGCTCTGGTCAAAAGTAGTGCACTATGTAGGGAAGAGGGTGCCATTTGCGATGCAGACACAGACAGACAGACACAGACAGACAGACACAGACAGACACAGACAGACACAGACAGACACAGACAGACACAGACAGACACAGACAGACAGACACAGACAGACAGACACAGACAGACAGACACAGACAGACAGACACAGACAGACACAGACACAGACAGACAGACAGACAGACAGACAGACAGACAGACAGACAGACAGACAGACAGACAGACAGACAGACAGACAGACAGACAGACAGACATATATATCAACAGCTATTCAGGCGGCCATGACATCAATGCTTTATGTTGGATGCTATGCTTCATGACATGGTGGAACAGTGTGAGTATTTGAAGAGTTTCCCATCTCTCAGAGAATGGGTTGAAAGAGAATGGGTTGAAAGGCCCAGTGATGTCTCTAGTTGTGCCCCAGCGGCCCTCTCTCTTCACACGGATGGACTGTGTGTGCAGACTACAGATGGACTGTGTGTGCAGACTACAGATGGACTGTGTGTGCAGACTACAGATGGACTGTGTGTGCAGAGTACAGATGGACTGTGTGTGCAGAGTACAGATGGACTGTGTGTGCAGAGTACAGATGGACTGTGTGTGCAGACTACAGATGGACTGTGTGTGCAGACTACAGATGGACTGTGTGCAGACTACAGACAACAGATAATGAAGATAAGTCAATGGCTCTCTAATCGTGCTGTTGACTTTGATCAGTGATCGTCTACCCCAACGCTGTATGGAACAGAAGGCTACTGAGCTGTGACTGTAGTGTAGCAGAAAGGAAGGGGGAAAGAGAGAGAGACAGGTTGTAGCAGACACTGACTATATAGATGCTGCATAGAAGAAAAGAGCAAGAGGGATGGACACAGAAAGAGAGAGGGCAGAGGCTAGTGACAGGCTGGCTGTATGGAAGGAAAGGAAGCTATCTGAAGAGAAAGAGACAGAGGAGAGAAGTGAGAAGGATGACAAAAATAAAGACTAACAGCAGAGCCTGAATGTATCGATGGAAAATAAGCTATAGGAAGCTAAGAGACAATTTATTCTTGATCTGAAAATGTGGTCGGAGGCTCCATATGGAGGGTGTGACGCAATGACAGAGTCTCCGGAGGAATGCAGAGGCCAAATTGAGCTCTGTACCGCATCGCCGTGTGCCTCTCAAATGTTGTAAGAATGCAGAGGGCTCAGTATAGCACCGCATTGACATGACTGGTTGACGGTAGGTGAGGGCAAGAGGTCCTGTATAAACACATACTCACTTCTTTGACAACTTCCTTCACAACAGCTCTGCGCTGCTCGGCAAAGTGCAAGAAGTATGAATACCCTGACTTCTGCAGAGGCCATATCACCGTAAATGCTGCACGGCCAATATAGACTGCGGATTGACCAGGCATCGCCGTTTAAGTGGCAGAAAAGAAGCTGTAGCGAGAACATGGTGTGACATTAATCGTTGTCAGTTTGCAGCCACATTACAAAAAGCAGAAAGTGGATTACTTTTCCATGGAATTTTTCTCCACCTCTTTCTAAGCTCTTTATCTCTCTCCAAGCATTAGGACCTCTAACTGCTATAACAATGGACCAGAGAGGCAGGAGGACAGCAGATTTATGGCTGAAAATGGGGTTTAATTTCACATTTTACCTTTCACATATTATGGAAAAATCAGGGGTTACAGATATAGGATCTTAATTTGATCACTCTTTTGTTACTGAGAATTTCAGATCAGCTTTGTGATGTACATAAATTCACTGAAAACCCACACTAACACATGGTTATATTAACAGTATTGTACTTTTCATATAGCCTACTTTTGGCCAACTAATAGCCTAACCACCGATCTGGGAACATTATGGACTAAATGTTCAAATCCTGTTGCTGCAGGATTATTTTTGCTGTGACAATATAGGTCAAATTAAGATCCTGTATATCTTGGTCCAACTCATTTAGAAGCTACGACTATTGAAACAGTATTAATGTTCACCCATAGTTTATTACTTTGAATGAATTACTGTCTAATGGACCTTTCAATGGATTCAAATAAATTGTATTTTATAAATGATAATGGACTGATATCGAAAAGTGAAATTTGAAAGCAGAAAATATAAAGCATTTGAAATACAGCACCATTTTGCTAGTTTATAGTCATACAACTCAGTTCACATGCAGTTGAAAAGCATTTTTTGACCTGCTACATGAATATTTCAGTCACTCTGTTTCCACTTGTAGTTTAAGAGGCAATGTTTTCACGTACAGTTGTTACTGCACTTAAATGTGAAGTATGGATGATTGTGCATGTTTGGGCTTTAAAGTATTTTACTCTCAGTTTAATAGACGTTTAGTGTGTACCTCTCTTTCTCAATGTGAGAACAGTCCCATGGCTGGGGGCTGGGAGTGTATTGAGGGGATAAGAGAAAGCCTGGTTGGCAGCCAGCTTGCAGCCCTTCACGCCTCTTGCTAGTCCACTCACTCCTTTTCTCAGGCTATACTCATCTGTTAATCTGCCTGAGAGACACAGTGTTCAGACCGTAGAGTGAAGTGACAGGTAGGCGAGAAAGAGATGAAGAGAGGAGAGGTACAGAGAGAGGTGGGGAGAGAGAGAGCCGAAGCAGTATGATTAAACAGGAGTGAGCCATGTCCTGAACAGCAGGTAATGACGGGATCTTCAGAGAGGGAGAGACGGAAAGAAGGATTTCCAGAAACAAGTACTCTCTAGAGGGGAGATGATCCCAGAGCCTCAGCATGAAGCTTCTAACACCTTTTATCAGGAATCTGTCAACAGACTGCTTACTGGACCAACAGGATACTGAACACACACACAGAGAGAGAGAGAGAGAGAGAGAGAGCGTGGGAAGAGGACAGCGCTACAGAACAGAGGCTACTCAGAATCATTGGCACGCCTCTCTGGTATAGAACAGGTCTGAGAACAGATAGTAAAATCCTGCTCACGTTCCCACTAGCTTTCTTCTATCTACTCCATCATAATTATCCTCAAACAATAGCAGGCCTCATTTCAGCCTTATCTCAGCCTGGGCTCCATTGTTAACCATGATACTGTCTCCCCTGAGGTCCAACTGAGGATCTTTAGGCCATCAGCATAATGGCTGAAGTCACTGTTATTCTAGCCAGCCTTAAGAGTTAAATGGTTTTGTTAGCATGATAGGGTTAATTCCAACATTAGTCCATGATGGGGAATAATCCATTTAATTTGTTCAAGGATGTGCCATGGAGTAAAGTACTACTACTTCATGAAATGTCCATTTTGCAAGGCAACAAACGACACTTTCTTTTCTTACATGTGTCCTTTAAACGAAAACCATCCCTCTCACTCTGCCTTTCAGGCTGAATGTCTTCAGTACAAACTGAACAAATAGAGGTCTGTATCATCAATGAGCTTCAGCTGTTTGTGTCTGACACGTGTGGTTGCTAAGACGTCTGTAGTTGGACAACTTGTATAGGAGCAACAACCACACACTGTTTCTGCCTCCACGGTGCTATTCTGAGCTACAGTATATCTCACATGGCTGTGTGGGAGTCTTTGTAGGCTGGGCGTCTTCATACTGAGAGTTGGGCTTTGTTCAGATGGATAATTATGTTATCCTTTTGGAAGTAGCATTGCTTGTGGGATAGGGGGAACAGAGAATGAATATGGATTTGGTTTTGATTTTGGCAGTGTTCGTTGTTTGAAAGGGGATATTAATGACGCAAGATCAATAAGACCCATAACTCTGTTAAATGTTCAGAAAGATCTTTCTTGGCAAAGTTTTGCGGATGCCTGATTAGTTTGTCTATCCTGCCTTGTGTCAAATAAAATACCCAAGTCTTGGCAAGTCAGGGTCAGGAGTTCACACCAACTGTCTGAGCAACAATTATCACAGATTTGATTCAATGTCAAATATGTTTATGATTATGTTCTTCTTTACTATCTGTCTGGTTGGCCACCCAATTACACTGTTTATACTTTGTAGCCCCTGAAAGGAAGCATGCTAGACCTCTGCCAAGAGGTCTGAATATCTATGGCACAGAAGTTAGTGTACTTGCCCTACACTGCAGGGTTGCTGGTTCAGATCCATGAGCAGGAGAGCACTACACAGAGCTTTTATACCTGTCCCAAATCAAGGCTCAGGAATGTCCAAGACCGTTATCTTGTATAGTTTATTATGACGATAACATAAAACATTTAGTTTTCTCCATGTGCACATATATATACAATTTTTCTAAGGTTTGGTTCCCAAAGAGAAGGTATGGATTTCAAATAATCTGTGAAATATCTGTGAATTTTGTACTGACTGTAAAAAAAGAAAAGAAAAAAAAGTTGATTGTATGGCTTTTTGTCTACTGAGCTTGATCTGTCTGCGTGTTTCTTCTGGGTGGGTTGGGGTTTCGGGATCAAGGGACGACAGTTTGAAGTACTTGATTATCTATGTCCTAAAGAGGTTAAAGAATAGAGAAGTTTAACAAGTGAATTTAAAAAAGAAACAAAGTTATATTTGCATGATTTCCTGTATTTTTCAAGAGAAGAAATATATTGTTGTGTTTAACGAGTGGATGTATGTTGAAAACAAACAGAACCGTAGGGACTGAAATACAGTATTTGTCAAACTCATTTCTAAGATTTAGGTTAAGGGTGACGTTCTTTTTAAATCTCTCGAATGTTGAATAGTTGCATTCATCTTTATCTGTTTTTTTGGTATTCAGTTTCAGCCTAATGTATTTCTACTGTCTGCAGTTAGCAGTGCTATATTTCTCCTATTGTTTCTGGCCAGAGGCGGGTTGAGTTGTGTGCTGTGGAAAAAACCTTCAGGCCTGTGGGTTGTTTCCATCCATTTGTTTGGAAAGCTGCAGGGATCTCTCTTTCTCTCTATGACACTGATTATTCTCTCCAATGGACAACGGTAACTCCATCCCTCTGGCTTCAAGCACAAACACCGATTCTGTTGTGATTATATATGAACACAGTAGCAAGGCGTGTGCTTGAGTGAGGGTGTGTTTACTAAGGAGACGCAAGCGTATGCACAAAAACATACACATACACAACAAAACACACACACACACACACAGTACCCTCTGCACATGAGAAGGGTTAAGCAGACCATTGAACCATTAGGGTCCTATTAGGGTATTAGTCTGTCAATCCTCATTCATCCATTATGAGTCATGGGGGATCAATACAGCGTCCTCTCCCCTGCCACTCACCCCGCGCCCTGCTAGCTCCGCTATTAGATCTATAGGCATGTTCTACATGCAGGCTCAATACGCTAAGTTGATCTCATGGTCATGGCGAGAGGTAAATGGAACCACAGGGAGTAGTCTTCCAGCTGATCCTGAGTCTGTCGTTAGTGGTGTGAGTAGCCGGAGCAGAGGGAGTTGAGTGCATTTCATTTCTTGGCCGTGAGTCAATGACGTGTTCGCTCGCTGGTCCAGCTCCCCATTATCTCCTCTCTGTGACAGCAGGCCATAACTCACACAAGTTTACATTTCTACACAGCGCATCTATCTATAAGGGTGAACCCGTGCCAAAAACATAAGAGGCTGTCCCGCATCAATTACACAGACAAATGAAATGAATTAACCTCTTGACTGGGTGTTTGCTAGCTCAGCAGACGAGCTATTTCAGGCCCGGTGGCCATTTTGTTTGACTGTTTTGTTGTTTTATTAGTGTGCAGGTTTCTTATTTTTTCTCATTTTGTTTTATAAGTTGAAATGAATCACTACGCTAATCTAATCAGATCAGTAAATAGTCCATTAGCGCCGATGGCTAATCTCTGATGTCCACAGTAACCGCTCCTGCAGCTCCGGTGGAGAAACCCTGTTTTGTTTGCTGGCTGGGCACATTAAACAGTAGCAGCAGCGCTGGCAGCATTCCGATCGATGCTATTGCTCTCTGTGCTCATAAACACCAGGGTGACTGGTTGGCATTCCAAACACATAATCTGATACAGCAGTATGCCTGATGCCAGCAGGATATGATAGGATAGTTCTTGGCAAAGGGATAAGCTCAAAGGCTTCGGAATACAGGCAGCACTCCTCGGATATAGGGCCAGGCAGGAGCACCATTCTCACCTCATTCAGGAAATGAAATGTCCGGGATCGATCAGAGCGCTGGATGGAGATGCTCCAGGTCTTTAACGGGCAGAATGGGGTGATTAGACAGATGAGCCAATCACAGCCTAGCTCTCTCTGAGCGCTCCCACAGTGGAGACCAGCTTCTGATAGAAACACTGCAGGTGGAAATGTATTGAAAAGAATGGAACACAGCTTTCTATGGTGTCCCATTCTATGGTGTTAGGTTTCTATTAACAACACTCTGAATGTTTCTCCCCGTTCACTAAGCCCATGCCTGATGTGTTATCCAGTTATGATTGGTCGCTCTTTCTATCTCTTTACTAATTCTCGTTCTTTTTGAAGGTTTTTTCCATAGCAACCCAAACATTATCAACAAGACATGATGTACTCTGAGTACTGACAATGTGTGCTGGGTCTTAAATTGTCTTCTTGTTCTATTACTTAACAGTGACATGGTTTAACGTCTCGTGGTCTAACAGGTCATCATGGTCTAACAGGTCATCATGGTCTAACAGGTCATCATGGTCTAACAGGTCATCATGGTCTAACAGGTCATCATGGTCTAACAGGTCATCATGGTCTAACAGGTCATTATGGTCTAACAGGTCATTATGGTCTAACAGGTCATTATGGTCTAACAGGTCATTATGGTCTAACAGGTCATTATGGTCTAACAGGTCATTATGGTCTAACAGGTCATTATGGTCTAACAGGTCATTATGGTCTAACAGGTCATTATGGTCTAACAGGTCATTATGGTCTAACAGGTCATTATGGTCTAACAGGTCATTATGGTCTAACAGGTCATTATGGTCTAACAGGTCATTATGGTCTAACAGGTCATTATGGTCTAACAGGTCATTATGGTCTAACAGGTCATCATGGTTGAAGTGATCATGGTTTAGGGTCATTTGGGTCATTGTATTCCAATGGAGAAATTCCAAATTCAAGCCAACAGAAAGAAATTGAACATGGTCTTTCTCCATAGGAAAACAATACAATCCCTTACCTGACTGGACTTCAGATGGAACTGCCCTCAACCGTGTTTAACCGGTCAGACTAAACTGTTCTAACCACAGTATCAATGGTTCTAAACAGTGTGATCTGCCAGTATACAGTGATCTGTAATATCTCTAGTGTTCTTCTCCTTCCTTCACTTTGCCAGTGAGGACCTAAGGGTGATAGATACTGTGGTTTGAAGAGAAATATTTGTATTACTCACTCTCTTCTTCTTCTTATGTTGTTGATGACAACATTCATGTTTTATCCCCACAATTTCTGTACAAAAGATCTATTTCTATATTTGCAATACATTTGTAATTAAAAATGATGACAATGTGTTGGCTCCTCTGTTTTTCCTCTTCACTGAGTTAGTTGATTGTTTTTGTGTCAGGCTCAAATTTAATTCAAAAAACTTTATTTGATCGATTGAAGCTACAGATACTGTAGATTGAGTTATGATGTTTTGATTTGACATGATTAGGCAAAATTCATTGCATTTGATTTGCATTTAAATTAGGGCCTAGTAGTATTAGAAAAGGGTTACACTACAGTGTGCGGGGGGGGGGGGGGGGGGGGTCAGCCCTTATTGAATCATTCACTTGCTGAGAGCAGCTGTGAGCACCCTGATTGACTGCTTTGAGTGGCCAGGTACCCCCCCCACACACACACACACACACACAGAGATGGGCCACTTGTCCTCCTGACTAAAAGCTTCCATTGTGATGGGCTGGTTCAGAGAGAGGAAAACAGGTGGGCACTCAGAATGAGAAAAAAACTCAACCTCCCTGACTCACCACGATAACAAACAGGACTAACTCACTCAATGTACAGGCTTACACACATAATACTCAGACCACTGTCATTCATAATACTGAATCACCTCACCTAGTACAGAGTTAGAACACAATGTGATCAGCAACACACTCAACCTCTGACTCACAGGTACTTTTGTTTCTCTGACTTCACTGCCCCCCCCCCCCCCCACCCCTTGCGCAGCTCAGCCAATCACTGAAGAGATATGTTGCTTTCTCACCTGCTTTTGTCCTCCATCAAAGTGACGTCAACTCAGTTTGTCCTGTGAATAACAAAACCCCGCTAGTTTTAGGGGTGGATAGAGGTCAGAGAGGGATGAGGGAGAGAGAACAAAGGGGGCGATAGAGAGGCGAGGGTCAGGAATGGAGGGGAGAGGGAGGATAGAGAGAGGAGAGACAGAGAGAGAAGAGAACCACATGTACACAGCCTTTCTGTCCTGCCCTCCTTGAGGAAATGTCTGTCTGTCTGTTTGTCTGTGTTCAGTGTGACAGGGCCAGCATTCAGAGAAGCTCAGCTGCCCACAGCTGGCAAGATCTGGCACAGTTGTTTCACTGCCACACACACTTTGTCTGTCTGTCTCTGTCTGTCTGTCTGTCTGTCTGTCTGTCTGTCTGTCTGTCTGTCTGTCTGTCTGTCTGTCTGTCTGTCTGTCTCTCTCTGTCTCTGTCTCTGTCTCTTATCAGAAACAGAACATTACCTGTACAGTCTTTACTGTACTCCATTCTCACTCTCTAGCTCCACCCTCTTATATTCCCAGGAGAAAATGACAGTGTAACTCCAATGGAACAAGAGAAACAAAGGATGGGTTTGTGTGAAAGAGAGATGAGCAGAGAGAAAGGGAGATGAGCAGAGAGAAAGAGATGAGCAGAGAGAAAGAGAGATGAGCAGAGAGAAAGAGAGATGAGCAGAGAGAAAGGGAGATGAGAAAGAGAGAAAGGGAGATGAGAAAGAGAGAAAGGGAGATGAGCAGAGAGAAAGAGAGATGAGCAGAGAGAAAGAAAGATGAGCAGAGAGAAAGAGAGATGAGCAGAGAGAAAGAGAGATGAGCAGAGAGAAAGAGAGATGAGCAGAGAGAAAGAGAGATGAGTAGAGAGAAAGAGAGATGAGCAGAGAGAAAGGGATGTGAGAATGATGTGAAGGGAGAGAGAGGGGTAGATGGAGGTCGAGAGCAGAATTGACCTCCAACTGCTGTGGGAACTGATGCTCTGTCAGCTTTTATTGAAAAGAGATGAAGAACACGAGCACCCTGTGACCTGACACACACCCAAACGTTTGTGGGGAAAACTTGGATAACAAGCTCTGCAAACACATCGTCAGCAGCAGTGTTCACTGTGCAAGGAACAGAGTGACTATAATGAATTGAGAGGCATGTAAGAAAAGATTGCGTGTGTGTTTGTTTGTGTGAGAGAGTGTGTGTTTGTGTGCGTGCTTGTGTGCATATATGGATGAATTTTGCATGTCACGTGTATTGGGCCCTGCGTATTGGGCCCTGCGTGTCTGTAATGATTGTGTGTTGGATGCTTGCTTCTTTGTAAACATGCATGTTTGAACTGCCGTGTAACACTCTCTTTCTCTCTAGACCTTCTGGGGTTGTGGACTCGATGATTCATCATCAGTAGGGCTTGTTACATCATGAACCAATTAACCGTCTCTATTAAAGGTGTGTGCATGTGTGAATCAGCCCAGTGTGTAGCTGAGCGGAGACAGCATCGCAGGGCGAGTCAGTCAACTCAACAAGTAGGGCAGAGGTCACCATATGGTCCTAGACAGATTCAGCTAATCTGGTTTGATTAGTAGCACTGAAACAGATCTTGTAGATTCTGACCATGGGATTGATCTTGTAGATGCTCCCTATGGAGATGATCTCGAAGCCAGTGATGTATTGGTATAAAAAACAGGTAGTTAAACGCTGATCGCCGTTCGCAGTGAATAAAGTAACGCTCCTTATGCATTTTCCTGCAAAAAGTGGGTCAATTATTGTGCAAAAAAGAAAAGGTGCTCAAACGGTGTTTACATGTGTTTACCTTCACTACACCACAGCTTGTAGCCCTACAACCCAAGCTTGTAGGTGCTGTCCATGGTGCTGAACTTCTAGCAGTAGAACCAGAGCTTGTAGGTGCTGTCCATGGTGCTGATCTTCTAGCAGTAGAGCCAGAGCTTGTAGGTGCTGTCCATGGTGCTGATCTTCTAGCAGTAGAACCAGAGCTTGTAGGTGCTGTCCATGGTGCTGATCTTCTAGCACTGAACCAGAGCTTGTGGGTGCTGTCCATGGTGCTGATCTTCTAGTACTAGAACCAGACCTTGTAGGTGCTGTCCATGGTGCTGATCTTCTAGCAGTAGAACCAGAGCTTGTAGGTGCTGTCCATGGTGCTGATCTTCTAGTACTAGAACCAGAGCGTGTGGGTGCTGTCCATGGTGCTGATTTTCTAGTACTAGAACCAGACCTTGTAGGTGCTGTCCATGGTGCTGATCTTCTAGCAGTAGAACCAGAGCTTGTAGGTGCTGTCCATGGTACTGATTTTCTAGCAGTAGAACCAGAGCTTGTGGGTGCTGTCCATGGTGCTGATCTTCTAGCAGTAGAACCAGAGCTTGTAGGTGCTGTCCATGGTACTGATCTTCTAGCACTGAACCAGAGCTTGTAGGTGGTGTCCATTGTGCTGATCTTTTAGTACTAGAACCAGAGCTTGTAGGTGGTGTCCATTGACTAATTTTCTAGCACTAGAACCAGAGCATGTAGGTGCTGACCATGGTACTGATTTCCACTCCATGGAGCACATAAGCACAACATTGTCCTTAGATCACCGTCCAGGGTGTATTTCTTCCTGCCACACTAAATGAACAGCTCCACCATCCTGTAGTACTTCAGGTGTTGGGATGTGGAAACAGAAAATGTATCCGTAAAAAAGTGTTCCCCATCCAAAAACTGTCAGCCATTTTGAAATGGTACTACTCGTAAGCTTTTAATATTTTATACAGTCTGGGTGTAAACAAGGAGGGATAGGTGAGGAAAGGAGAAGTTTGGAAAATCTGTGTTAAAAATGTATGATCTTTATGTCTCTCTCCAAGGGACCTTTTTGTGTTTTGGGTCGGAAATAGGAATGACTTACTTTCAGGGAGGGAATAGAAGAGAAGGGTGCAACTTTACTGCATTCAAATATCCACTAGATTTTCAGAAAGAATTTGAATGCAATCAGGTTGCATCCGGCACCTTTATTTAGTTCAATGTAGTAGACAGCATATGGAATGAGTAACACGCAATATCAACTCTATTTTCTGTTTCAGGCTGGAGAAATAGGTTGAGCTTGCACTTTAAATCTGTTTTACATTCTGACATGTTCAGTGCATGGTCTCGTATATCATCACTGAGATGTTTTAGCATTGACAAAAGAGAGGAGTGCAGTGATGGATACTAAATAGGCTTATGAAAACATACTGTAACAGGCTCCAGGCTCATTCCAAATTTCCAATCTGGACACAACAAATGTTGTGTACAGCTATGGAGGTATGGATGCATCAGAGAAATCCTGCAGCCTCACTGGTTCAATTAGATGTTAACAGTGTTGGTGTGAGGATAGGCAGCCACCACTATTTATTAACCCTCTTTTCTCTTCTCTTCTCTTCTCCTCTCCTCTCCTCTCCTCTCCTCTCCTCTCCTCTCCTCTCCTCTCCTCTCCTCTCCTCTCCTCTCCTCTCCTCTCCTCTCCTCTCCTCTCCTCTCCTCTCCTCTCCTCTCCTCTCCTCTCCTCTCCTCTCCTCTCCTCCCTCTCCTCTCCTCTCCTCTCCTCTCCTCTCCTCTCCTCTCCTCTCCTCTCCTCTCTCTGACAGATCAGAGCAGAGTAGAGCAGCACAGAGTTCCCGCTGCTCTGCTTGAAGAGCCTAAATGACACCATGTAATTATGCTGCGTATTATGTGTCATCTCAGCCCAACCCTTTGAAAGCATGTCAAGATTCACGGCCACAGTTATAAAACTATTAGCACTCGTTTAAACCCTCTCATCCTCTCATTCCTTCCTCTCTCCTCCGTTCTCTAATTCCTCCGCTGTTCCTCCTCTCTCTTTCTCCCTCTGCACCGCCTCCTTTGGCGTTCTCCATGTTAGTTTGGTTGTTGAGTAGACCGCTGCTAATGGACAATCTATGCTCTCTTTTTTTCCTCTCTATTTATTCCCCTTTCTGTCTTATGTCTTTATCCCTCATCTGCACCCTCCTTCTCTCTCTCTCTCTCTCTCTCTCTCTCTCCCCCCGCTTCCCTCCCTCCTGTGTTTCCTGTGGGTGACAGTTGAAGCCCGATTGGCCCGGTTTCTAAAGAGCAGTTTTGAAGGTTCATGTCCCTACCCAAACATTAGAGTGCCAAGCATTAACAGACCAGGCAGTGCCTGTCAGCCTAGCTGCTTATGATGGTAACTAATTCAATATCATCTATTAAATTAACTTTGGTAATACTGTACAGTAATATCATTATGTCATTTACAGTATATTATGATAAGAACTGCTTTGGTACCCTTTGGTAATCGTACACATAGTGTAAATACTATACAAATGTTGTTCTATGACATATGCTATGAAATAATAATACTCACAGTTCCGGAACACCAAGGTTACAGTAAATTCCATAGCAACAATAGAATGAGTGGAAGTCTATGAGCTCTTCTTACTGCGGTGTCCCAGTATTGTGGGTGGTAGACTGCTAATGTAGGTTAGCAACAGCCAATGTATCCCATATTATCCATTGAGCCATTGTTACTGTAGATCACAGGAGGTTGGTGGCACCTTCATTTGGGAGGACGGGCTCGTGGTAATTGCTGGAGCAGAATAGGTGGGACGGTATGAAATATATAAAACACATGGTTTCCAGGTGTTTGATGCCATTCCATTTGCTCCGTTCCAGACATTATTATGAGCCATCCTCCCCTCAGCAGCCTCTACTGCTGTAGTTGTGCACTTAGAGGGCAGGACCAGTGTTTCTACATTGCCACTTCATGCATTCCCATTCTGCTTAATATTTGACCATGACATGAACATGAGTGAACTTGCTCTCTTAGAATAGCTGAAATGCTGAATCCTCTAGGAATGGAAGGCCTGTTTCTGACTCATCTGGTAACATACTTCAATCCTGGTAATGGGTAACCACAGACAGCCCAGCAACAACACACCTGATTCAACATATCAGGGGTTTTCTGGCCACGCAGTGACATCACACAGCCCTCTAGGCCCTTTATTCATCCCTGCAGTAATACACTGTGGACCTCTAGGACAAAATCAACAGTCAGAACATAAAACCTTCTGAATGTTGCAGACGGAAATACAATGAATAGAGCTAACACGGTTCCCTATTCCACTTGACAGACAATCCTATCTGTTCTACAATATATATCTAACTGAACGCACAGTAACATTTACATCCTCCTGAACAGGCCCCCGGTCAAATTCAGCTCAGTTCCCAGGCCACGCCCAGTCACCTGCCATTAGTTTACAGCTGTGACACACCCAGGCATCCTGATGATTCCAGACAGACGACGGTGGTTCATTCTGGAGGTAATGATAGCTCAACACATGCCAGCGTTTTCCTCATGCTTGTATGATAATTGCTATGTTTTTATTGTCATTCCTGTAGTTAATCATCCTACAGCTAGCACTGCTATCACTATTAGATGGAATAATAACTGTGCGGTGGAGTTGGTTTTTGAATATAAATGAATACACACACACACACACACACACACACACACATACACATACACACACACATACACATACACATATACAGACACACACACACATAGACATACAGACAGACACACACACACGCACATACATATAGACACACACACACACACATACACACACACACAGACATACAGATACACATACACACACACACACAGACATACAGACACACACACACCCACACACATAGACATGCACACACACACACACACACACACACACACACACACACACACACACACACACACACACACACACACACACACACACACACACACACACACACACACACACACACACCTCTCTCTCTATTTCATTACAGACTGGAGACGGTCTCTAATAAGATTTTACTGTATAATTCTGGAACGGCAGAAGCTGCTTGCTGAGTCAACCAATCAGGCTCATTAAAGACCTGATGGCAGTGTCTATATATTTTTATGTCAAATGAGCATTTGCTTTTCTGCCCCATGTTTTATTCATTTTGCTTAAATATGAATGGCATTTAATAAATGTTGGATATGTTTTCAATGTGTGTGTGTGTATCGCCCAGTGATATAAGGAGGAAGACAGCAGTTAACCTCATAGATCACTACAATAATGTCACCAAGGCCAAGGGTTGGACAGAACTGCAACCACACACATACACGCACACACACCACACGCACACACACTGGCATCTATCTGGGGCCTGAGAAATGGGGCCAGCCACAGTGTTAAACAGAGACAAGGCCTAGAGCTGACAGTTCAGCCATAGAGACCCAGACAGACAGAACCCAGAGGTGTCAGCCACAGTGCTGCACATATCAAACCCTGAGCTGAGAGCTGGAGCAAACCAATGCACACAGTGGACCACATGCAGATAGTTT